>NC_133332.1:16153771-16234810 GCF_042186555.1 Aquarana catesbeiana
TGAGAAACACAATAGAAGAGGGGAGGATTGCTGGAGCTTTTAATGGCTGCAAACAAAACCGATCCATACAAAGAGAGAGGACAATAGAAGTCTTCATAATACTCTGCAATACATCTATCTATCTATCTATCTATCTATCTATCTATCTATCTATCTATCTATTTCTTTTATCTATTGATCTATAGCTATCATCCAACTTTTATTAATTCGTAATCTATCTGTCTATCGATTTTGCTCTTTTATTTTGTTTATCTATTGATCTATATTCATCATCTACCTATCCTTCCATCATTTTATCTATTGGTAATTATCTATCTATCTATCTATCTATCTATCTATCTATTGATCAATATCAATCTTTTCCTTCTATCATTCTATCTATTGATATCTATCTTGTTTATCTATTAATCTAGATCTATCATCTACCTTCTTTTGTTTTATCTATAATTATCTAGCTTTTTTTGGTTGTCTATCTATCTATCTATCTATCTATCTATCTATCTATCTATCTATCTATCTATCTATCTATCTATCTATCTATCTATCTATCTATCTATCTATCTCTTTTATCTATTGATCTATAGCTATCATCTATTCTCTGTTGTTTTATCTATTGATATCTAGCTTTTTTTATCTATTGTCTATCTATTTATTTTGTTTATCTATTGATCTATATATGAAGGTCTTCTACCTTCGATTGTTGCATCCATTGATATCTATCTATCTATCTATTGATCAATATCAATCATCTACCTTTCCTTCTATTGTTATCTTGTTTATCTATCTATCTATCTATCTATCTATCTATCTATCTATCTATCTATCTATCTATCTATCTATCTATCTATCTATCTATCTATCAAAATATCTTTCATCTATTGCTCTATATCTATCATCTACCTTTCTCTCTATCATTTTATCCACTGATTATCTATCTATCCATGTTATTTATCTATATCAATCTTCTACCTTCTATTGTTGTATCCATTGATTATCTATCTATCTATCTATTGATTATCTATCTTGATATCTAGCTTTTTTAACTATTGTCTGTCTATTTATTTTGTTTATCTATTGATCTATATATGAAGGTCTTCTACCTTTGATTGTTGTATCCATTGATTATCTATCTATCTATCTATCTATCTATCTATCTATCTATCTATCTATCTATCTATCTATCTATCTATCTATCTATCTATCTATCTATCTATCTATCTATCTATCTTGTTTATCTATTGATCAATATCAATCATCTACCTTTCCTTCTATTGTTATCCATCTCTTTTATCTATTGTCTATCTATCTATCAATCTATCAAAATATCTTTTATCTGTTGATCTATATTTACCTTTGTCTCTATCACTTCACTTTTATCCACTGATTAACTATCTATCTATCCATTTATTTATCAATATCAATCTTCTATCTTCTATTGTTGTATCTATCTATCTATCTATCTATCTATCTATCTATCTATCTATCTATCTATCTATCTATCTATCTATCTATCTATCTATCTATCTATCTATCTTGTTTAGCTATTGATCTAGATCTATAATCTACCTTCTATTGTTTTATCTATTAATATCTAGCTTTTTTATCTATTGCCTATTTATTTATTTTGTTTATCTATTAATCTATATCAATCTTCTACCTTCGATTGATAGATATCCATTGATATCTATCTATCTATCTATCTATCTATCTATCTATCTATCTATCTATCTATCTATCTATCTATCTATCTATCTATCTATCTAATAACTATTTCTTATGTGATTATATAGGAAGTTGTACTATCATATATAACCCTCCAGTAGGAGATCGGTCGGGTCTCTCCCTCTCTGCGCTGTGGTGAGGATAATGGTCTCAGCTCCAGGCGGCGGCTTCCACTATGACAAGTTAGAACATAGGAGTAGATTGCGTTGCCTGAGGTCGATCGTCTTGCAGCCTCAGCATTGTAATTTGTACATGACTGCAGGTACCGGAGCGTGTAATACCTTGTCAGAGATCTGAATGTTTGTGTCGGAAGGCAAGGTGGCCATGGACACCACCGCTACGTTCTTTTTTTTTAAATATTTGTCTTGTCTGTAAAACAGACAAAACCAGACCAGAAACCTGTGCAGAATCCGACTCCTATCACCCGCCACTTATAAAGGTCAAATGAGCTTTAAATATAGACCAGCCGGCTCACTGAGAGTGACATTCCAGTTTTGTAAAAAAAAAAAAGTATATATATAGATATATATATATATAGATATATATCTATAGATATATATCTATATATATATATCTATATATAGATATATATATCTATATATATCTATATATATATACTTTTTTTTACATATATATAGATATATATCTATATATCTATATAGATCTATATAGATATATATCTATATATATGTATCTGCAGGCCAGCTGTAAATGTTTATATTTTTTATTTATTTATTTATTTTTTTTGCAAGATTCTTACCTGCTTCTGTTCTGTAAACACTGAGGTACAGTTGGAGTTTACTTGTCGATCTTTATGTTGAAAGAGTGCTGAGTGATCGCAATTTTTTGTTTTAGTGTAATCACATGATCAGACCCAGTGTTGTCCAAAAAAAAAAAGTGGAGGGTACCCCATCATCCTTCTAGATGTGCAACCCCCCCAAACCAAAGATGAAGATGAAGCTTCCAGTGCACTAAACTTAACTTGGATCTAGCATTAGATACATTTTTAAATGCATCTTAGTAAGTGATCTGTACATGTAACCCGCCCAAGTATTTGACCTTCTCTTAGAGACCGCAGTGCTCCACCTGACAGTACCTCCCCTGAAGGACAGCACCATCATTGTTCCAGCATCATCCAGGGTCCAAGATGCCAGCTCATTGATGATGCACTGCTAAGATTTGGCCTAGACATTTATGCAGTGGGGACTTCTGGTCACAAAAGGGTTAGAAACAAAGGCTATAATGGTGTTGGGTTAATTTTCATGTAGTTTTAAGTTTATGTGCTTTTAAACAGTTGTTTAATATCTGTTACAAATATCCATTTATTCCAGGAAAAGAATTCCCAGAGCACTATGGGTTAGATTAGAGGTCCCCAAACCTTCTAACAAAGGGCCAGTTTACTGTCCTTCGGGCTTAAGGGGGGCCAGGCTGTGGCCAGTGGGCGCAAACAATACCTCATCATTGGTATCAGTGGGAGGAATAGTGCCCCATCATTGTTGTCAGTGGGAGGAATAGTGTCTCATCATTGGTGTCAGTGGGAGGAATAGTGTCTCATCATTGGTGTCAGTGGGAGGAATAGTGTCCCATCATTGGTGTCACTGGGAGGAATAGTGCCCTATCTTTGGTGTCAGTGGGAGGAATAGTGCCCCATCATTGGTGTCAGTGGGAGGAATAGTGTCCCATCATTGGTGTCAGTGGGACGAATAGCACTCCATCGTTGGTGTCACTGGGAGGAATAGTGTCTCATCATTGGTGTCAGTGGGAGGAATAGTGCCCCATCATTGGTGTCACTGGGAGGAATAGTGCTCTATCATTGGTGTCAGTGGGAGGAATAGTGCCCCATCATTGGTGTCAGTGAGAGGAATAGTGTCCCATCGTTGGTGTCAGTGGGAGGAATAGTGTCCCATCGTTGGTGTCAGTGGGAGGAATAGTGCCCCATCATTGGTGTCAAGTTTATTAGCTTACGAATAGGGAGAACCTTTTTCTAAAAATAATACATGATCTTAAAATGGATACCAGTCGTATTGCGCAATACTCAAATTTGCTCTTGACAGATCATTAAAATGTTATTTTTTGTTATCTTTATATAAACGGAAAAATTTTAAATCCCGTAAACGTCTTTCCGTCGTCAGGTATTGTAAATTGATTACACAGGGGAGGTCTGCTGAGATTTCACTTGGTTGAATAGTGATTCAGATCTATCAACAACTTTTATAAAAATAATAAAAAAAAAAAAAAAATTATTAATGCAATTAAGTGACAGCCAAAAGGTATTATCCCGCAATGGGAAGACTAACGAGCAGTGGAAGCGCTAGAAAAACAACTTATATAACTACACACAGGGGATTAGCAAATCACTCAGGATACAATAAATATTGCAGATTATAGTCAAAATAATAGAAGATTAAACAAAGTCTGGAAGCATAGCTGGCGGCTCTGAGTATTTATATCTCATGACTCCATGTATTTTTTAACCTCTTGCTGACCCGCTCAAAATAAATGCACTGCGAGCGGGCAGCACAACCACGTACCGCGACGTACCCGCACGCTGCAGTGTACTTCCTGGCTTGGCGGCACTCACGTGCCGAGCCCCACGTGATGTGATTGGACACAGCATGAGTTTGTCAGCAGGACACAGCCAATGATTATGGATTGTTCACCTGCTGATCAGCTGTGGCCAATCACAGCACGGAGTTCTGTGTTGACAAAGCGATCTGTCTGTTTCTTCTCCCTGAAATCAACTCTGAGTTCAAGGAGAAAAAGCATACAGATCTCTTAGTAAGAGACATTACACTTGCTAGGCACACAGTAAAACCCCTAATTGCCCCTTGATGTTAACCCCTTCCTGTGGCTGCTGGTGGTATATTTTAGGGGGGGGGGGCAGCAATCCACCCGCCGCTACCCTCCCCGGTTGGATCAAAGGCCCCCCTCCCGGTCGGGCAGAAAGCCAGTCAGTCGGTCGGTCACCAGCCCCACACTTGCCCCATCTAGGTCATGGGCAGCACTTCCTCCAGGTGCTGGGCGGTGGCTTCCCCTGCGTCTCCTCCCTCATTCTCCTTGGCGGCCAATAGGATCGCTTCTCCTCTCAGCAAATTGGGACTCGCTTCCCGATTGGCAGGGAGGAGAGTCAGGAAGACAATAGCAACTATTAATTAGCTATTGTCACACAACTGGGTGGTCTCAGGGCGCAGTGCTCTGCGCCCCAAGACCACACTTTTTTTAAGCCAATTAGAGCCTCAGACTCTAATCATGTGCTTCTAGAAAAAAAAATCCCCATTGGAATCCATGCGTCTGGCACCCTGCATGTAGATTAGGGGCTGGACACATGGATTAGGGGGGCGGCGCACCTGTGCCCCGTATGGACAGGCCGCCACTGACCCTTTCCCAGCCAGAGCCATTAATACAGTGTACAGTATTATTTCATCACTAGCGACGTTAGTGTCAGTTGGCATCCCTCCCAGCAGTGGGGGGTGTGGCAAACAACCACCCCCCCGGTCGGCCACGCTGTCGGTCGGGTCACCTGCACCCCTGGGAGGTCTCGCAGTCGGTCATCCAGGCACTTACCCCATCTAAGGTTGGTGGCTTCTAGCGCATCTCCCCCTCCCCTGCATCATGGCGGCTTCCGCAGTGTGTCTCCTCCCTCCTCCTCTTAGGCATCCAATAGGATCGCCTTTCCTTTCAGCCAATCAGGTGACGGGTCTCAGGACCCGCTTCCTGATTGGCCGGGAGGAGAATCAGTGTGATAATAGCTAATATTCATTTGCTATTGTCACACAACTGGGTGGGCTTGGAGCGCAGTGCTCTGCGCCCCGAGCCCACCCTTTTTTGAAGCCTATTAGAGCCTCTGGCTCTAATTACATGCTTCAAAACCCCCCCCCCCATTAGAATCCATGCTTCCGGCGCCCCACATGTAGATTAGGGAGCCTGACGCATGGATAAGGGGGGGGAGGGCGGCGCCCCTAATGGACGGGACGCGTCACTGCCTCCCAGCCAGTGTCAGTTAGCCCTAGATTGCCCACCTCCCTATCACAGTCACAGAATAGGTTACTGATCACCACCATTACTAGTATTACTAGTATAGTGTCTGTATAGATCAGTATCCTGATCATCATCAAAACTGTACTAGTGTCCCCAAAAGCGTAGCTTGGTTTTTACCAAAGACATGTAGCAGAATACATGTTGTCCTAAATCTATGAAGAAATTAGTTTTTATTGGATATGGATATGATTTAGAACTGATATTAGAAAATCTAATTAAAAAAAAAAAAAATTTCAGTATTTTTTTATTTATAAAATAAAAAAAAAAACGCAGTGGTGATCAAATGCCACCAAATTAAAGCTCTATTTGTGTGAAAAAAAATCATATAAATGTGATTTGGGTACAGTGTTGCATGACCGAGTAATTACCAATTAAAGTAGCAGAGTGCTGAATAGCAAAATGCTCTGAGAATCCAGAGGTCAAGTGGCTAAAGTGGAACTATAGGCAAAATCAAAGTGTTGTATATGTTGTACATGATGCAGTCTCAATAGCATTACACATCTGTTTTTGTTTCTCTGAGTTCCCCCTGTAATATCGTTTATTACATAGCGATTTCACCAATAGATCTCTTATTTTATCACTTTCTTTAATAGGGTAACAACGCCGTTCATGTTGCAGTAAAGCCGCTACAGTGTTGTCACCGCATGATCAAGATAGTCTGAGATGAAAGTATATACCGTAGCTATAAATTGATTCGGCACTGCGTCGCTTTAACTGACAATTGCGCGGTCGTGCAACGTTGCTCCCAAACAAAATTGACGTCCTTTTTTCCCCACAAATAGAGCTTTCTTTTTGGTGGTATTTGATCACCTCTGCGGTTTTTATTTTTTGCGCTATAAACAAAAAGCGACAATTTTGAAAAAAACGCATTAATTTATTACTTTTTGCTATAATACCCCCCAAAAATATATAAAAAAACATTTTTTTTCCTCAGTTAGGCCGATACGTATTCTTCTGCATATTTTTGGTAAAAAAAATAAGCGTATATTGATTGGTTTGCGCAAAAGTTTTAGCGTCTACAAAATAGGGGATAGTTTTATGGCATTTTTATTAATAATTTTTTTTTTAATTAGTAATGGCGGTGATCTGTGATTTTTATCGTGACTGCGACATTATGGCGGACAGATCGGACAATTTTGACACATTTTTGGGACCATTAGCATTAATACAGCGATCAAGGCTAAAAAAATGGCAGTGAAGGGGTTAACCTCTAGGTGGCGCTGTAGGCGTTAAGTGTGTCCTAGGGAGTGTTTCTAACTGTGAGGGGGAGGGGCTGTGTGTGACACTACACTGATCTCCGCTCCCGATCACAGGGAGCAGAGATCAGTGACACTGTCACTAGGCAAAACGGGGAGATGCTTGTTTACATTAGCAATCTCCCCATTCTTCCTCACCGTGAGACGATTGCGGGTATCATGGTCATGGAGCTCCCAGCGGGCACGCGCGCCCGCAAGCCGCTTCTTAAAGGGCAATGTACAGGTACGTTAACCTGCCTGTACGTGCCCTTCTGCCGCAGTATATCTGCGTGAGGTGGTCGGGAAGCGGTTAATTCAGAGCACATTCAGCCCTTCAAAGTACATCTCAATGTTGGACGACACCATGGAGTCAGGGGTGATGAGATATCCCTAAGTAGGTGTCAGGACCTGGATCACCAGCTGGTGGCACTGTGGTTCCTAGAGGGGACGATTGTAGTTCCGGTGTCTACCAGTGGGTGTCTCCCAGCAGCCAGCAATCCCAGTAATCAGTTTCTATCTGATGCTGGCTGTTGGGAGGGTATTTGGTCCCTCCACATTTCTCTTGCACTTAAGTGTTTTGCTCTGCTAGCCAGATACTGCTTGCCATTTAATCCTGAATTGGATTCTGGCCTCTGTCTTGTACCTGTACCTTGTACCCTGCTGCCTCATATCTGCTTCCTTTGTTTCTGATCCCAGCCCTGGCCCCCCCCCCTTCCTTGCATCTCCAACATTACCCTGTTTTTCTGTGTTCCCCATTTTGTATACTGAACAGTGCATCCGGAAAGTATTCACAGCGTTTGTTTAATACCTAACATGCAACCTAAGTAACAGAACACCTAGATAGTAAACTAACTATATACAATATAAAGTGCATCTGGAATGTATTCACAGCGCTTCACTTTTTCCACATTTTGTTATGTTACAGCCTTATTCCAAAATTGATCAAATTTGTTATTTTTCTCAAAATTCTACAAACAATGCTCCATAATGACAAAGTGAAAGAAGTTTGTTTGAAATCTTTGCAAATTTTTAAAAAATAAAAAACTAAAAAAAAATCACATGTACATAAGTATTCACAGCCTTTGCCACGACAATCAAAATTGAGCTCAGGTACATCCTGTTTCCACTGATCATCCTTGAGATGTTTCTACAACTTGATTGGAGTTCACCTGTGGTAAATTCAGTTGATTGGACATGATTTGGAAAAGGCACACACCTGTCTATATAAGGTCCCACAGTTACCAGTGCATGTCAGAGCACAAACCAAGCCATGAAGTCCAAGAAATTGTCTGTAGGCCTCCGAGACAGGATTGTATGGAGGCACAGATCTGGGGAAGGGTACAGATCAAAAAAGTTTCCCCAGCATTGAAGGTCCCAATGAGCACAATGCCCTCCATCATCATCCATAAATGGAAGAAGTTTGGAACCACCAGGACTCTTCCCAGAGCGGGCCGCCCAGTCAAACTGAGCAATCGGGGGATAAGGGCCTTAGACGGGGAGGTGACCAAGAACCCGATGGTCTCTCTGACACATCTCCAGCATTTCTCTGTGAAGAGAGGAGAACCTTCCAGAAGAGCAACTATCTCTGCAGCACTCCACCAATTAGGCCTTTATGTTAGAGTGGCCAGATGGAAGCCCCTCCTCAGTAAAAGGCACATGACAGCCAACCTGGAGTTTGCCAATAGGCACCTGAAGGACTCTCAGACCATGAGAAACAAAATTCTCTGGTCTGAGAAAACAAAGATTGAACTCTTTGGCCTGAATGGCAAGCGTCATGTCTTGAGAAAACCAGGCACTGCTCATCACCTGGCCAATACCATCCCTACAGTGAAGCATGGTGGTGGCAGCATCATGCTGTGGGGATGTTTTTCAGCGGCAGGAACTGGGGGACTAGTCAGGGTTCAGGGAAAGGTGAATGCAGCAATGTACAAAGACATCCTTGATGAAAACCTGCTCCAGAGCACTCTGGACCTCAGACTGGAGCGAAGGTTCATCTTCTAACAGGACAATGACCCTAAGCACACAGCCAAGATAACAAAGGAGGGTCTACGGGACAACTCTGTGAAGGTCCTTGAGTGGCCCAGCCAGAGCCCAGACTTAAACCAGATTGAACATCTCTGGAGAGATCTAAAAATGGCTGTACACCGACGCTCACCATCCAACCTGATGGAGCTTGAGAGGTCCTGCAAAGAAGATTATGAGAAACTGCCCAAAAATAGGTGTGCCAAGCCTGTAGCATCATATTAAAAACTACCCGAGGCTGTAATTGGTGACAAAGGTGCTTTAACAAATTATTGAGCAAAGGCTATGAATACTTAATTACATGGGATTTTTTTCCTTTTTTATTTTTAATAATTTTGCAAAGATTTCAAACAAACTTCTTTCACGTTGTCATTATGGGGGATTGTTTGTAGAATTTTGAGGAAACAAATGAATTTATTCTATTTTGGAATAAGGCTGTAACATAATAAAATGTGGAAAAAGTGAAGCGCTGTGAATACTTTCCGGGTACACTTTATATTGTATATAGTTAGTTTACTATCTAGGTGTTCTGTTACTTAGGTTGCATGTTGGGTATTATGTCATTTGGTTTTGGCTCACTTGTATCTTCACATTTGCTGTGTATCCTGGTTTGCTGGTGTTGGATGTGTTTTGTTTCACTGGTAATAAAGTTGCCTAAATCCTATATAGTCTGGTCTCAGTTTTCTAAGTGTAGCTACGCAGATCTGGCCATCCCTGCGGCAGGTATCCCCTGACAGTAGGCTATTGACCCTACACAGAACTTTCTGGAGGTCGAGACCCCAGGAGACTATGAGATCCACACACTCATCTAAGAGCATGTATGCCTGAGGGATCTAGTGAACATATTCACCTGGACTCAAGTTACGTGTCATCTGTTGTAATGATAAAACAATTGAATGCAAATGTCCCACAATGATAGATATGTGGAAGAGGCCCCTACCAAACAAGAGGCTCCCTATTGGTTCCTAAAACTCAGTCCTGTCTAACCCCCTGCAGTCCCATAAGATTGATGCATGCTCATGTACAGGGGGGGAAATAATTATTTGATCCCCTGCAGGTTTTGCAAGTTTGCCCACTTACAAAGAAATGTAGGGTCTATAATTTTTGTCATGGGTGTATTTTAAATGATGGAAACAGAATATCAACCAAAAAAAAAAAAAAAAAAAACAACATAAAACAAATGCTATTAAATAAGTTGCCGTTTCGGTGAGTAAAATAAGTATTTGATCCCCAAGCAAAACATGACTTAGTACTTGGTGGAGAAACCCTTGTTGGCGAGCACAGAGGTAAGACGTTACTTTTTCAAAGTACCTCCAAGTAACATAAATCTATATAGATGTCAACTTGTATAACAAACAATCAATTATACAGTATTTGCCGGTTATCGGCAGTCCTCTCCTCACTCTGACAACGTGAGGAGAGGAGAGCCGATAACCGGCAAATCCACACAGGGGACATTTACACTAAAAATCAGGACACTGATCATAGTGCCCACAAGTGCTGCCAATCAGTGCCCATTGCTGCTGCCAATCAGTGCTCATCAGCGATGCCTGTCAGTGCCACCTATCAGTGTTGCACATCAGTGCCACATATTAGTGCAGCCTCATCAGTGCCTCCTCATCAGTGCAGCCTATAAGTGCCCATCAGTGCCACCTCATTAGTGCCGCCTAAGTGCCCATCAGTGCCGCCTCATCAGTGCCCATCATCTCTGGAGAGATCTGAAAATGGCTGTGCACCGATGCTCCCCATTCAACCTGATGGAGCTTTAGAGGTCCTGCAAAGAAGAATGGGAGAAACTGCCCAAAAATAGGTGTGCCAAGCCTGTAGCATCATACTCAAAAAGACTTGAGGCTGTAATTGGTGCCAAAGGAGCTTCACCAAAGTATTGAGCAAAGGCTGTGAATACTTATGTATATGTGATTTTATGGGGTAGTGTTTGTAGAATTTTGAGGAAACAAAAGAATTTAATCCATTTTGGAATAAGGCTGTAAAAAAATAAAATGTGGAAAAAGTGAAGCGCTGTGAATACTTTCCAGGTGCACTTTATATTGTATATAGTTTGTTTACTATCTAGGCGTTCTGTTACTTAGGTTGCATGTTGGGTATTATGTCATTTGGTTTTGGCTCACTTGTATCTTCACATTTGCTGTGTATCCTGGTTTGCTGGTGTTGGATATGTTTTGTTTCACTGGTAATAAAGTTGCCTAAAACATATATAGTCTGGTCTCAGTTTTCTAAGTGTAGCTACGCAGATCTGGCTATCCCTGCAGCAGGTATCCCCTGACAGTAGGCTATTAACCCTACACAGAACTTTCTGGAGGTCGAGACCCTGTGAGACTATGAGAGCCTCATCAGTGCCCATCAGTGCTGCTTCATCAGTGCCGCTTTAGTGCCCATCAGTGCTGTCTCATCGGTGCTCATCAGTGCCGCCTTATCAGTGCCGCCTTAGTGCCCATCAGTGCTGCCTCATCAGTACCCATCAGTACCGCCTCATCAGTGCCCATCAGTGCTGCCTCATAAGTGCTCCCTTAGTGCCCATCAGTGCTGCCTCATCGGTGCTCATCAGTGCCGCCTTAGTGCCCATCAGTGCTGCCTCATCAGTGCCGCCTCATCAGCACACATCAGTGAAGGAGAAAAAAAATACTAGAAAATCAGTGCTATTTTCAGTGCTAGAAAATGTTATTACAGAAATTAAGAAAAACTTTTTTTTTTTTTTCAAAATTCTCTGTCTTTTTTTGTTTCTTTAGCAAAAAATAAAAAAACTCAGTGGTGATTAAATTGCACCAAAATAAAGCTCTATCTGTCTGAAAAAAATGATAAAAATTTTGTTTGGGTACAGCGTTGCATGACCGCGCAATGGTCATTTAAAGTGTGACAGTGCTGAAATCTGAAAATTGGCCTGGGCAGGAAGGGGGTAAAAGTGCCCGGTAAAGCAAGTGGTTAAAGAATGCGGATGGCGGCTATCACTGTTCACCTGTCTCATCATGAAATGTACATTAATTGCGAAAGAAAGAAATAGTGTCTAAAAATCCTATTTCACTCTGATGGCCTATCAAGACCTATCTCTCCCAGATATGTAATACGGGTACACTCATCCATGTGGACGCAAAAAACACCACAAGTCCCAAATTTAACATATCCACAAAAATCCTTCTCTAGTAGAAAATGTTGTGGCAGGTATATTTGTACACCTCCCCCCAGCAAAACAGGAAAGTTAGAACATCAATGCATTCCTATGGAAAAACAGCTGACAACGGATGATCATTTATTTTCATCCACTTCCATCAACATCCGTCTTTTGGAACAGACGAAAAACTGATGTTAGCAGAGAACATTCGCTTACATCCAATCCGCTGACATCCAATCCGCTGACATCTGTTTTTAAACTCTTTTTTCCCCCCTCTTTAAACACACTGTATATAGCTGGTGGCTAAAGAGGGGGCCAAGAAGCCGATGAGTCATCAGCTGTCAACGAGGTTCCCCGCTGACAGCTGAATGTAAAAAAAAAATTGCTGGCGAAAAATAAATTGAAAAAAAATGGTGTGGGTTCCCCCCAGGTCCATACCAGGCCCTTGGGGTCTAATAGGGATTCGGAGGGGACCTCCCATGCCAATCTTTTTTTAAAAATGGCGTGGGGTCCCCCCCAAAATCCATACCAGACCCTTATCCGAGCATGCAGACCTGCAGGTCAGGAAAGGGAGGGGACAAGCGAGCGCCACCCCCCTCCTGAACCATACCAGGGCGCATGCCCTCAACAAGGGGGATGGGTGCTTTGGGGGGCACCTTGCCCCCATGTTAATTGGGACAAGGGCCTCCTCCCGACAACCCTGGCTGGTGGTTGTCGATGTCTGCGGGTGGGGGGCTTATCGGAATCTGAAAGCCCCCAGATCCTGCCCCCCCATGTGAATGGGTATCGGGTCACCCCAAAAAGCAGTGAAATGTAAAAAAAAAACAAGAGCTGGTTTTTGACAAGTCCTTTATTAAAAAAATAGCTCTGAGCCGTCTTCTCCCGTTGCTGTCTTCTCCCGTTGCTATCTTCTCCCGTTGCTGTCTTCTCCCGTTGCTGTCTTCTCCCGTTGCTGTCTTCTCCCGTTGCTGTCTTCTCCCGTTGCCGTCTTCTCTCGCTGCCATCTTCTCCCGCTGCCAACTTCTACCGGTGCCGTCTTCTCCTGGTGCCATCTTCTCCCGGTGCCGTCTTCTCCGGCTGCTGTCTTTTCCCGGTGCCGTCTTCTCCCGCTGCTGTCTTCTTCCTCACCGCCGGTTACCACTTAAAAAAAGAAAAGCCGCTCTTCTTCTGTTGCTGTCTTCCTTCATTGTGTTTTCGCCCGCAGTCTGGCATCTCTAATATAGCCATGGGGCGTGACCATCCGATGATGTCACAAGGGGCGGGATCTCCGGTTGACGTAATTGAATGGCCACACCCCATGGCTATATAAGAGATGTCAGACAGCGGAAGGGGATAAGACAACGGAAGAAGACAGCCTCAGGAGAAGAACGGCTTTTTTGTTTTTAGCAGGTAACCGGCGGTGAGGAAGAAGATAGCGGCAGCGAGGAAGAAGAGAACAGCACCGGGAGAAGACAGCTCGGAGATATTTTTTTAATAAAGGACTTGTCAAAAACTGGATCTTGTTTTTTTTTTTTTTTTACATTTTACTGCTTTTTGGGGTGAATGGGTACCCGATACCCATTTATATCGGAGGGGTGGGGTCTGGGACGGGTTTCCAGATTCCAATAAGCCCACCACCCACAGATCTTAACAACTACCGGCCAGGGTTGTCGGAAAGAGGCCTTTTTCCCCATCAACATGGAATCACCATTCCCTCAAGGGGATTACAGTGAGTGTGAAAGTGGTGTGTGTGTGTGAATGTGACCAGAAATCAAAAAAAGTGCTTAACAAGCAAAATGTTAAAATACACTCCATGGAGGGTGCTCAAAAAACACAACCAATATGTATATGAATGGAGTCATGTGGAGACCCCCCTATTACCTGAAATATGTGATGCATAAAACTTTTTGTTTTCTGGTCACTTTCACACTCACGGTAGTCCCCTCGAGGGAACA
Organism: Aquarana catesbeiana; assembly: GCF_042186555.1. Lineage (NCBI taxonomy): Eukaryota > Metazoa > Chordata > Amphibia > Anura > Ranidae > Aquarana > Aquarana catesbeiana. The sequence continues at coordinate 16,167,850 of NC_133332.1, forward strand.
CATAGATATTCCATTTATCACATTTACATACATATATTTGCTTTTTATTCATTCACTCACCCAATATAATTTTTTACACATCTTTGCAGCACATCATGTACGATCTGTGCACACACCACACACAGGGACTGTGTCATGGCAACCTGGACTGTCCTCTGGCTGTTCCCTGTGGTCTGGAGGGGGTCTCCTGTCTCAACCCCGGGGCAGACATTTTATCGAAGGCCCCCATAATTTCCTGTGTAGTAGCTGGGCCCAGCCTGGGAGCTGGTTTGTAAGTAACTAACATGTTGCTATACCTCGATTTCCTTCCCCTAGAGCAGAGGTCTCCAAACTTTATGAACAAAGGGCCGTTTACTGTCCTTCTTACTTTGAGGGGGCCGGACTGTGGCCAGTGTGAGTAGAAAATGCCCTGGCGTCAATGGGAGTAAAGGATGCCCCATCATTGGTATTAGTGGGAGAAATATTGCCCCCATTGTCGATAATAGGGGAAGAAATAGTGCCCCATCATTGGTGTCAGTGGGAGGAATAGTGCCCAATTGTTGGTATCAGTGTAAGGAATAGTGCCCCATTGTTGGTGTCAGTGGGAGGAATAGTACCCCATCATTGGTGCCAGTGGGAGGAATAGTGCCTAATAATTGATGTCAGTGGGAAGAATAGTGCCCAATTGTTGGTATCAGTGGAAGGAATAGTGCCCCATTGTTGGTGTCAGTGGGAGGAAAAGTGCCCCATTGCTGGTATCAGTGGGAGGAATAGTGCCCCATTGCTAGTATCAGTGGGAGGAATAGTGCCCCATCATTGGTGTCAGTGGGAGGAATAGAGTCCCATCATTGGTGTCCATAGGAAAAACAGTGCCCCATTGTTGGGGTCAGGGGTATGAAGATTGCTCTATTGTTGGTATCAGTGATAGGAATTATGCCCCATTGTCGGTGTAGAATGAATAGAGCCTTGTATCAAAGGGAGGCATAGTGTCCCAAGGGCCTAATAATTGCAAGCAAAGGGCCACATCCGGCCCCCGGGCCGCAGTTTGGAGACCTCTGCCCTAGAGGGCATTATATATAAACTGACATTTATCTACCCATTTTTACAGTACAATCTTGCATCCCACTCCTGATGAGTGGCTGAAATGCCACGAAACGTGTAGAGTTTCAAATACAAGGAGCCAAGGCCAGCCTGGTTCTTAATATGCAATTACTCATGTATTTCTGTACTATTTCATGTATGAGTGATTTATGTATTTATCTCATTAATTATTTTTATATGACGTTCTGAATGATTTGTTTTTGCATTGTACATACCAATCATGTTCATAGATTATTTGTATTCTATGTTATAAGCATTATATGTTTTGTGTAAGTCTTATTGACTACAAATTTAATATTATTGACTATAGATCGATATATAATTTTTTTTTAAAGACAATACATCTTTCATATATATATATACACACACATCTCATGTATCATCATTTTCAATGACAAGCCTCATCTAAAGTTCCACTTTCCCTTCCTTTTTTCTGCATTATATATTAGGGACGGGGGTCTGCCATTAGTGGTTGTGCCAGGTCACATTCTTTTTTATATATCGCAGAATATTTAGCACCACCGGACATTTGGTTTAGGGCATGCATGATGGGGAAAATGTTCCTAATGACATTGATTTACTAAAACTGGAGAGTGCAAAATCCAGTGCAGCTCTGCATGGTAGCCAATCAGCTTCTAACTTCAGCTTGTACAATTAAGCTTTGAATCTAAAACCCGGAAGCTGATTGGTTTCTATATAGAACTGCACCAGATTTTTGCACTCTCCAGTTTAAGTAAATCTCCCCCCAATATGTATTAACACATAGATGCATATTTTGGATATAATTTTTTTCCCTTTTTTATATATGAATATATTTTACATTAATATTGTATTTTTAGATACATCTTGTGAATTATTTGGAATGATGACATATTGACATCCCAGAAATCCCCTAGATTCATTGGGTTGGTGGAACGGAACCAGAAGTCGTATACAATCGCTATTTTATTTCAGCTTCCTTAAAAACACATCATACAAAAATACAAAGAAACTCTATAAACACCAGTCTGACAATAGAGGGACAACAGCTGACAATTGATTCACCCCCTCAGTCCTTTTCAGAGCTTTACTACGTCTTTGGTACATCTTGCCCTTAATTTGAAGGAGTCTAGTCAATTTTAGGTGGTGGTAGAAAAGTGCAGATGTCCCGTCATATTACATTTTGCTTGTTGGACTCCATGAAAGAGAAGATTGCAGTCAACACTGACTTCTTGTGACTTGCAGCCCTTCCAGTATTGGTTGCTCCTAATGATCTGGCCCCATCAAGCAAAGCCAAAGACATGAGAACCACCGGTGAGGGACACATCTGAATGTAAGAACCCACTTGGTTGGAGCTTCTGATTATTTTAGGTGACCTGAAAGCAGTGGCAACCCGTCCCATTTTTTTTTTTTGAAGCACCTGATTAGAGCAATAGGTTTTAATAGGCTTAAAAATATTGTGGACTTGGGTCGCAGAGCATGCGTCCTGAGCCCATCCTGGTGTGTTGCAACAGCGAATGAATTTTCGCTGTTGCAACACTGATCCTCCTTCCGGCCAATCCGGAAGCAGGTATGAAACCCGTTTCCTGATTGGCCAAAACATCAGGCGATCCTATTGGACGCCTAGCGCCGGGAGGAGCAGAGAGGAGAGGACTCCAGGAGAGGACACCGGAGCCCGCCACGCTGGGAGATGGCCATAGCAGCTCCGACCGCTGCTCTCACCGCCCGCATCCACAGTAAGGACAGCGAGTGGTGGAGGGGGGGGTGTTAGTGCCGGCGGCCTGGGGGGGGGGGGGGGGGCTGTTTGCTCTGGAGCAACTGTCTTTAGGCCTTTAGTAAATCCACTCCAAAGTATGACTTTGAAATTGGCCCCAGTGTGTGCAGGTACATATTCTGTTTAGTGGGATCTCAGTCTTGATGGGCGGCCCTGTCCTACAATGTTCAATCACATAATGGCCCCATTCACAGTTTAGGTGGAAGAAACGGGTTGTTTGAAGCTTCGAAAAAAGAGACAAAACATCCAGGATGGTCTCAAACATGGAGTTATGCCACTGTAATACTATTGCAGCGTTTATGCCTCCACCTTTTGGGGGTTTTGAGCTACAAACTGGGTATAAAAAAAAAAAAAAACACCGCCCTTTAAAATAATCACGTTTTGTTGCTTTGCAGCCTGAAATGAAGACAGACACTGTTTTTGTTTTATCAAGCTGTATTTACTCAGTGCAACTTATAACATCCAAGTGAAACATATAACACCAACATGCCAGAAAAAAATGTCAACAATTAAAAACAGAATCTCTGAGTTGGAAAAAGGATCACCCCCTCTTAAAAAAAACTCAATCAGGTGTAGCTATTCACCTTCTCATTTGACACACAAAGCCATTTGACTGGGATCAGCTGTGGTCAATTTGATTAGCTAAGCATGAAAAGAGCTTTCCCGGAGCATTTCAAGTCCCTGATAGTGCAACTGAAGCAAACAATCAACTATGGGTAGCAAGGTGGTCACCGGGATCTCCAGAGTAAAGTTGTGGACAGGCAAAAGTCAGAAGATGGATACAAAAAAAATGTCAAAGGCTTTACGAATGCCTAGAAGCACAGTGAAGTCTATTATTAAGAAGTGGAAGGTATTTGGTACAACACAGACCCTCCCTGGATCAGGACGTCGCTCCGAACTGGATGAAAGAGCCAGGAGGAAACTAATCAGAGAGGCCACCAAAAGGGCCTACAGCAACTCTGAAGCAGTTGCAGGAATTTATGACAAAGAGTGGTCATTGTGTGCATGTGACAACAATATTACAAATTCTCCACAAATGTGAGGGATTGCAAGAAAAAAGCCACTCCTTAAGAAAGCAGTCACCACTGAGCTTTGCCAAAATGCACTTGAAGATTCTGAGGCCACATGGAAAAAGGTATTATGGTCAGATGAGACTAAAATTCAATTATTAGGCCTCAACACCAAACGATATGTGTGGTGGAAATCCATCCAGATAACACCATTCCTATAGTAAAGCATGGAGGTGGTAACATCCTGTTATTTGGGGGTGGAAATATCCTGTTATGTGGGTGTTTCTCTGCAGCAGGTACTGGAGCACCTGTCAGGATAGAAGGAAAAATGGATGGGGCAAAATACTGTCAAATTCTTGAGGAAAAGTTTGCCAGAAAGTTGTCAAGGGGAAGAAGGTTTACCTTCCAACATGACAATGACACAAAGCACACAGCAGGAATGAGCACACAGTGGTTGAAGGAGAAAAATGTGAATGTCCTTGTATGGTCTAGTCAGAGCCCAGACTTAAATCCCATTGAAAATCTGTGAAATGACTTGAAGACTGCAGTCCACAAATCGTCACCATCAAATTTAACTGAACTTGAGCAGTACTGCAAAGAAGAGCAGGCAAATATTGCAAAATCGTATCCCAACAGACTAAGGGCTGTAATTAAAGCAAAATACTGGCATAAGGGGGGGGTGATACTTTTTCCAACTCAGTGATTCTGCCTTTGAATTAAAAAAAATAATTCTGATATGTTGGTATTATATCTTTCACTGGGATGTTATAAGTTGCACAGCTGGATAAAACAAAAATGGTGTCTGTCTTCATTTCAGAAAAATGTACTATACCCACTGTATAAATCAATCTGGCTGTGAAAGAAAATTGATAAGAAAAAAAAAATTAAATAATAGGAATAATTTATATACAGAATTATTGAAAAGCCCTAAGATAGAGCAAAAAAAATAATGATTTTACAACAAATCAAATTTTTAGTGGCATGCCCCAGCATATTGGAATGGGTTTACTGATGTGTCAAAGGAGTTTCAGAGGATTTGCAGTACTTGACCTCGTCCCAGTCTTTGGCACAGTAATCTGCATTTATTTGTAATGGAACTTGTACATCTGGGCTTTGCTTCTTTCTAGAGTTTTTCCTCCTTGAATAAAGAAACAGCAAGGTTCCCATCATACAGCATATGACAGAAACTGAAACAATGGCCAGGGCAATCGGGGCTGTCAGAGACCAGGAGAACGTGGCCATGGTTTGGGGGTTCTGTGGACATGGACTCAGCAGGATGACTTGGCTCTCCTGGGTTATGACTGTCTTACTCATAATCAAAGATTCAAGGTAGGTCCGGTTACTTATGCTTTGGTTGAGAAGAATGTTGACCCGCACAATAGTCGAAAGGGCTTCTGGAAAGCCTTGGTCACTGGCCTTTACTAGAAGTTGATAGAGGCCACATTGATGATCCCTGATACTTTCTATTAATGTAATGTTACCTGAATGCATGTCAACTTTAAAAAGATCGGTACTAGGGCTTATTTCACCAAACTCACTGTAGGTTATGGCCCCATTCATGCCAGTGTCATAATCCACAGCATGAACTTTGGTAACTGGAGATCCTTTTGATGTATCTGGAGGTACTAACACATAGGAGAAGTTTGACTCTGGGAGAACTATTAAAGGAGCATTATCATTTACATCCAGTAAAAAGACAAGCACTTTGGCCATGGAGGACAAAGATGGACTCCCTTTGTCTCTGGCTTCCACCCAAAGCTCATACATCCTTTCCCTTTCATAGTCAAAAGAACCTTGAGATCTGAGAATGGTATCATGGTTGAACGAAAAAAGTGAGGTCTTATTCAATAAAGAGACAGAAAAGTCACCATTCAGTCCAATATCCACATCAGTTACATTTATAATGCCAACATTTCCTCCTCGAGGAAGATTTTCGGGGATATAAAATGTAAACTCCTTGGAAGAAAAAACTGGAGGATTGTCATTTTGATCTAAGATGTTGATAACAATTAGGCAAGAATCATTCTTTGATGGTAATCCATGGTCTTTAACTATGATCCGAACAGAATATGAAGGTTCTTTTTCTCTGTCGAAAGGCACCAAAGCTTTTAGGACCCCATTGGAGCTGTTTATTGAAAACACATTTGATTCTTCATGTTCTAAATAATAACTCAGTTCTCCATTTGGTCCACTGTCAACATCAGAAGCGGAGACCCTCAGTAATGTCACTCCTGGTGTATTATTTTCCTCAACAGATACTTCTAGAATATTTTGTGCAAATTTGGGAGGGTTGTCATTTACATCCTCGATAAGCACTGTGAGGTTTACGGTGTAGGTAACAAATTCATCAAAATTTGAATGACCAACAATGTTGATGTCAAAACGATTCTCTGACTCAAAATCCACCAGAGTAGAGGTTAATAGCAGGTAGGTGTTAGGAGAAGAATCAGAAGTCTTTAAAAGGAAAGGTGAAGGTCCGGTAATGGAAAGAGGTCTCTTGATGCTGTCATCGGGATCTGTGACCTCTAAGATGGCAATGATTGAACCCGGTAGAATGTCTTCCTTAATATAGACGCCACCTTCGTGTTGAGAACCTATGAAGCGGAATTCCATTTTAGGCTCCTGTTTTTTAACTTCCAGTTGTACCATGACTGTTGCCATTGCTGGTGCACAACCATATCCAAAGGCTAGTACAGTAAGCTTATATTGGCTTATTTGATCAGGTAATGACTCAGACAAGGTTATTGTACCACTTGCACTATCTAGATGGAAAAGGCTCCGGATGGACTCAGAAACTCTGTAGCTATAATGATACTGAATGACGTTATTTTCACCTATGTCTTTGTCAATGGCTGTAAGTTGTGCCACAGTGGTGCCAATAGATGCGTCCCTGGGAAGATGCACAGAAATGTTGTTTGCAAGGAAAAAGGGACAGTTATCATTCACATCAGTTACCTTTACAACAAAAGTAGTAGTTCCAGACAATGGCGGCTTTCCTCTATCGATGGCGATTAAAGTCATTCGATGTTCACTTTGTAATTCTCTATCCAGAGATTTCATTAGAACCAAGGAGATCAGCTCAGATCGATAATCCAAAGAAAAAATGTCACCTGGGCTCACCAAAAGATAAGAGAGGGCTCCATTTTCTTGAATATCTGGGTCTTTGGCCAAGTGGTCAACGTGAAACTTGGTCCCTATGGTTGTGTCCTCTGGAATGGAAATAGTGTAGGACTGTTCTAAAAAATAAGGGGCGTTATCGTTGATATCCAAAATAAAAAGTTTCACTTTGGAAAACTCTGCATATTCTTGGGATGAAGTGAAGATATCCAGTGTCATGGAACATTGGTCCAGGGTTTCCAAAGGGCATAAGGATTCTCTGTCGAGTTTGTTGGATGTCGTGTATAAATCTCCGGTCTGGGTGCCCAAGTTGAAATAGTTTGTATGTGCCAAGAGTTTAAATCGCATTGCTATAGGTGATATAATACTCTCTCTTACATTTCCAATAAACGTTCCATCTTCTTGCTCCTCTTGTGTGTGGAATATAATCTCTGCTGTAACTCCAGGAAAGTCCAGGATGCTAAAAGCAATGGCAAGAAGCGAGAAGCATTTCTGAAAAGGAAAACAGAGATATATAGGTTAGCTTGTCGAAGGGTAGCTGCATCGGTTTCTTTTTATTTCCATTTTCAGCAAGTACAGAAAATACCTGTTGATCCTGCCAGAAAGGCAAGGTCCTTGCGTTATATGGGTTTGATTGTCAAAAAAGCTTAGGTTGGTTTCAAGCAAAAAATATAAAAGTACTAAAACTACTATATTGCGGTGTCATTATTTTGGCTTTTAGTGAAAGAACCTTACACTTAGTGAGTCTTGAATCACACGATCGGACTTTCCGACGGGAAATGTTCGATGGCAGGCTGTTGGCGGAAAATCCGACCGTGTGTACGCTCCACATCGGACAATTGTTTTTTCGGATTTTCCACGGACAAATGTTAGCTAGCAGGTTTTAAAATTTTCCGCGGACAAATGTGCGTTGTTGGATTTTCCGAGCGTGTGTACGCAAGTCCGTCAGACAAAAGTCCAAAGTACAAACACGCATGCTCAGAAGCGGTCGGTCTTGTAAACTAGCGTTCGTAATGGAGAATTAACATTCGTGACGCGGCAAATTATGAAATCTGGAAATGCAGCGCACAATTCTCTTCTTCTTTAATGGGATTATAATGAAGCTGCTTTGCTGGTGATACTGATGGAGTATTGCAAACTAATTTCCAAAGGCTTTTTTTTTTTCTAGTGATATCAAGAATAATATTATTATGTTTTTGTTTTTTTTTTCTTTTATTTGGGCAAGTTACCACAACATCATTATCCTGTAGTTTTTAAGATCAAAGATACAATTATGTTGGTGTCCCTTGTTAATTTTACATTGTATTTTTTTAAATACTACTCCCTACTCCCAAACTGTCATTTGAAGTAAAACACATAGCCAAGTATTATTCTACACAATTTTTTTTTATTATGCATTAAAAAAGAAAACAAATAAAATTAGACATGTTATCTGCCAATAGAACTTAACCAAAAAGTGCATTCTATGTATCCAAAAATATAGAAAATATAACAAATCAAATCATTATTATTCAACCAAAAACATAATGTCAAAGCAATAACTCCAAGGCCAATAATAAATAACACGTTATCTCCTCCGATTCCGCAACATGTCTGGTCGACGAACGGCCGTTCAGAAACGAACTGAAAAAGCATGAAATGAAAAGCGCGAATCAACACTCACCAAACTTCTGCTAACACAAAATTAGCAGAAGGAGCCCAAAGGGTGGCGCTAAAGAGCTGAAAAACCACGTAGTATGTCACTACGTTTCTAATTGTTGGCCAACAATTTTGTGGCCGTGTGTATGCAAGACAAGTTTGGGCCAAAGCCCTTTAGACAAAATTCCACGGTTTTGTTGGCCAACAATCCGATCGTGTGTACGAGGCTTTAGTGTTGGAATTTTAGGACAGAAAATATACACTCACCATCCACTTTATTACCTGTTCAATTGCTTGCTAACACAAATTACTAATCAGCCAATCACATGACAGCAACTCAATGCATTTAGGCATCTAGTAAAAACAACTCGCTGAAGTTCAAACCGAGCATCAGAATGGGGAAGAAAGGGGATTTAAGTGACTTTGGGCACTCATGCACACTGGACGCTTTTTTGATGTTTTTACAGCAGCTGTTTTTGGCTGTAGATGTTTTTTTTCTACTGTCATTAAACTCTCCATCATGTTGTCCTAGGTGTCCATGCACACATAGGCTGTTATCAGCAGTTTTGGGCAGTGGCGTTTTTGAGCAGTAAAAAAAGCCCAAAACTAGTGGGTTCTGAGAGACACTGATAAATGTCGATAAACGCTCAAAAACGTCGCTCACCAGCGTTTTTTTAACGTTTTTGACCCATTAAAAAAAAAAAATAATAATTTTTTTTCTTAAAAAAAAAAAATGCTAAAATGCTAATGCAGAAAAATGCTAATAAACGCTAAAAAACGCTATTACAAAAACATTGAAAAAAGTTGAAAAACTCACTGCAAAGCTACTGACGTTTTTATAATGTTATTTTAACATCCAGTGTGCATGAGGCCTGAACGTGGTATGGTTGTTGGTGCCAGACAGGGCTGGTCTGAGTATTTCAAAAACTGCTGATCTACTGAGATTTTCACACACAACCATCTCTCGGGTTTACAGAGAATGGCCTGAAAAAGGGAAAATATTCAGTGAGCGGAAGTTGTGTGGGGAAAAATGCCCTGTTGATGTCAGAGGGGGATGGGCAGACTGGTTTGAGATGATAGAAAGGCAACAGTAACTCAAATAACCACTTGTTACATCCAAGGTATGCAGAATACCATCTCTGAATGCACAACACATCGAACTTTAAAGCAGATGGGCTACAGCAGCAGAAGACCACACTGGGTGGCACTCTTGTCAGCTAAGAACAGCAAACTGAGGCTACAATTCTCACAGGATCACCAAAATTGGACAATAGAAGATTGGAAAAACGTTGCCTGATCTGATGAATCTCGATTTCAGCTGCGCCATTCAGATGATGGGTCAGAATTTGGCGTAAACAACATGAAAGCATGGATCCATCCTGCCTTGTATCACCGGTTCAGGCTGGTGGTGGGGGTGTAATAGTGTGGGGGATATTTTCTTTGGGCCCCTTAGTACCAATTGAGCATCGGTTTAAACACCACGGACTACCTGAGTATTGTTGCTGACCATGTCCATCCCTTTATGACTACAGTGTCCTCATCTTCTGATGGCTCCTTCCAGCAGGATAATGCACCATGTCACAAAGCTCCAATCATCTCACCACTGGACAATGAGGTCCCTGTACTCCAATGTCCTCCACACTCACCACATCTGATCCAATAGAGGACCTTTGGGATGTGGTGGAACGAAAGATTGGCATCATGGATGTGCAGCTGACAAATCTGCAGCAACTGAGTGATGATATCATGTCACTATGGAGCAAAATCTCTGAGGAATGTTTCCAATAACTTGTTAAATCTATGCCACCAAGAATGAAGGCAAAAGGGGGTCCAACCCGATACTAACAAGGTGTACCTATTAAACTGGCCTGTGAGTGTATGTGTGTGTGTATATATGTATATGTGTGTATTACATACATCGGAAGAAGAACAGAGGGAGAAGATCCAGCAAAAGAGCAGAAGATAGAGGAGAGAGAGAGAGGACAGCGCAGAGAGGAGAAGAACCGGAGAGGGGAGAGGGACCAGAGAGGGGAGAAGGACCGGAAAGGGGAGAAAAACCAGAGAGGGGAGAAGGACCGGACCAGAAAGGGGGGAAGAACCGGAGAGGGGAGAAGGACCGGAGAGGGGAGAAGGACCGGAAAGGGTAGAAGAACCGGAGAGGGGAGAAGGACCGGAGAGGGGAGAAGGACCGAAGAGGGGAGAAGGACCGGAGAGGGGAGAAGGACTGGAAAGGGGAGAAAAACCGGAGAGGGGAGAAGGACCGGAGAGGGGAGAAGGACCGGAGAGGGGGAAGAACCGGAGAGGGGAGAAGAACCGGAGAGGGGAGAAGAACCGGAGAGGGGAGAAGGACCGGAGAGGGGAGAAGAACCGGAGAGGGGAGAAGAACCGGAGAGGGGAGAAGGACAGAAAAGGGGAGAAGAACCGGAGAGGGGAGAAGGACCGGAAAGGGGAGAAGAACCGGAGAGGGGAGAAGGACCGGAAAGGGGAGAAGAACCGGAGAGGGGAGAAGGACCGGAAAGGGGAGAAGAACCGGAGAGGGGAGAAGAACCGGAGAGGGGAGAAGGACCGGAGAGGGGAGAAGGACCGGAAAGGGGAGAAGAACCGGAGAGGGGAGAAGGACTGGAAAGGGGAGAAGAACCGGAGAGGGGAGAAGGACCGGAAAGGGGAGAAGAACCGGAGAGGGGAGAAGGACCGGAGAGGGGAGAAGGACCGGAGAGGGGAGAAGGACCTGAGAGGGGGAAGAACTGGAGAGGGGAGAGGGACCGGAGAGGGGAGAAGGACCAGAAAGGGGAAAAGAACCGGAGAGGGGAGAAGGACCGGAAAGGGGAGAGGGACCGGAGAGGGGAGAAGGACCGGAGAGGGGAGAAGGACCGGAAAGGAGAGAAGAACCGGAGAGGGGAGAAGGACCGGAGAGGGGAGAAGGACCGGAGAGGGGAGAAGGAGGGGAGAGGGACCGGAGAGGGGAGAAGGACCAGAAAGGGGAGAAGAACCGGAGAGGGTAGAAGGACCGGAGAGGGGAGAAGGACCGGAGAGGGGAGAAGGACCGGAGAGGAGAGAAGGACCGGAGAGGGGAGAAGGACCGGAGAGGAGAGAACATGTTGCCAGAAGAGGGAGAAGAGCCGGACCTGCCTTAATAAAATACTTTAAAAACCTGTGTAGTGTGTTTATTTTTTTATTTAGGTGAATGGGTAGGGGTACAATGTACCCCATACTCATTCACCTAGGGTGGGGGGGGGGCCGTGATCTGGGGGGCCCCTTGTTAAAGGGGGCTTCCAGATCACTATAAGTCCCCGCCCGCAGACCCTGACAACCGCCGGGCAAGGGTTGTCGGGAAGAGGCCCTTGTCGTCATCAACATGGGGGCAAGGTGCTTTGGGGTGGGGGGGCGCAGGGGCCTCCTCTGCCCCAAAGCACCAACCCCCCATGTTGAGGGCATGTGGCCTGGTATGGTCCTACCGAGCTGCGTGCTCAGATAAGGGTCTGGTATGGATCTTGGGGGGAACCTCACGCAAAATTTTGTTGGGGTTCCCCTTCAACATTCTCAGCACAAGTTGCACCGCAAGTCGGATCATCTGCATCCGATTTCTGGTGCAACTTCTATTGAAATCAATGGGCTCCCATTGGGAACTATTGATTTTGAATAGAGACAGAGTAACGCAGTTGAAAGCTAGCCTGGCTAAACGTGCATTGACGCCAATGCAAAATGTGAAAAAAAAACACGTTTTTAACGCCACTTTTTTCTTGGCGCCAGTACTAGCTTTGCAGCTCGTTTTTTAAAAGGGCATGAGGCCTAAAAGTGGTCCAACAGGGTTTACAACCACTTCACTGGAACAAGCTGATTGGTTACGCTGCACCAGATTCTGCACTCTCCGGTTTTAGTAAAGCAACCCCAAAGCGACAGGAAGGGGTTGATTTACTAAAACTGCATGATGCAAAAATCTGGTGCAGCCCTGCATAGGAACCAATCAGCTTCCAGGTTTTATTGTCAAAGCTTAATTGAACAAGCTGAAATTAGAGGCTGATTGGTTACCATGCACAGCTGCACCAAATGCTGCGTGCTCCAGTTTTAGTAAATCTCCCCTCAATGTGTTGCTACTCAAAAAGTCTACACACCCCTGTTACAATGTCAGGTTTCTCTGATGTAAAAAAATGAGACAAAGATAAATCAGAACTTTTTCCACCTTTAATGTGACCTATAAACTGTACATCTCGGTACAACAAACTGAAATCTTTTAGGTGGAGGGAATTAAAAATGAAAAACTCAAATAATATGGTTGCATAAGTCTGCACACCCTTAAACGAATACTTTGTTGAAGCCCCTTTTGATCTTATTACAGCCCTCAGTTTTTTTGGGTATGAGTCTATCAGCATGGCACATCTTGACATGCCAATATTTGCCCACTCTTGTTTGCACAAACCCTTAAAATCTGTCAGATTGTGAGGACATCTCCTGTGCACAGCCCTCTTCAGATCACTCCACAGATTTTCAATGGGATTTAGGTCTGGGCTCTGGCTGGGCCATTCCAAAACTTGAATCTTCTTCTGGTGAAGCCATTCCTTTGTTGATTTGGATGTATGCTTTGGGTGGTTGTTATCCTGAAAGATGAAGTTCCCCTTCATGTTCAAGCTTTCTAGCAGAAGCCTGAACGTTTTTTGCCAATATTGACTGTTTTTTGGAACTGTTCATAATTTCCTCTACCTTGACTAAGGCCCCTGTTCCAGCTGAAGAAAAACAGCCCCAAAGCATGATGCTGCCACCACCATGCTTCACGGTGTGTATGGTGTTCTTTTGGTGATGTGCAGTGGTGTTTTTGCGCCAAACATATCTTTTGGAATTATGACCAAAACGTTCAACCTTGGTTTCATCAGACCATAACACATTTTCCCCACATGCTTTTGGGAGACTTCAGATGTCTTTTTGCAAAATTTAGTCGGGCTTGGGTGTTTTTCTTGGTAATAAAAGGCTTCCCGTCTTGCCACTCTTCCCCATAGCCCAGACATATGAAGAATACGGGAGATTGTTGTCACATGTACCTGTCAGGGCTGGGCTCAGCCCTTCCTTCTCTGAGCTGGCCGCTCAGCTGTCGGCTAATTGCCAGCTCCTTTCTCTCCACAGTGACTTACCTGTTGATGATATCCTGCTTGTCAGTCCTGCCTACTTAAGCCATCCAGCCCAGAAGATCTCTGCCTTCGCCTTGGTCAACATCACAGACACTATCCCCTGCATTCCTGTTAAAGACTTGCTTGGCTGACATTCCTTCTGGCTCCAGATCCTGCTTGCTGTTCCTCTACACTGATCCCTGACCTTCTGGCTTGGCTGACTATCCATTCCAGTTACCGAACTTTGGCTATGTTTTGACTATGTTTGTTCTTTTTACTTTTATTACTAAAACAAGTGTGATTTAACTGCACTTCTGTCTCGGTCTGATTCATGGTTTCTGACAGTACCACACAGCCTGTACTTGCCAGATATTCCTGCAGCTCCTTTCATGTTGCTGTAGACCTCTTGGCAGTCTCCCTGACCAGTTTTCTTCTCATCCTTTCATGAATTTTGGAGGGACGTCCAGTTCTTGGTAATGTCACTGTTGTGGAACATTTTCTCCACTTGATGATGACGGTCTTCACTGTGTTCCATGGTATATCTAATGCCTTGGAAATTCTTTTGTACCCTTCTCCTGACTGATACCTTTTAACAATGAGATCCTTCTGATGCTTTGGAAGCTCTCTACGGACAATGGCTTTTGCTGTAGGACTAAGAAAATGTCAGGAAAGACCTACTAGAACAGCTGAACTTTATTTGGGGTTAATCAGAGGCACTTTAAAATGATGGCGGGTGTGTACTCACTCCTATTTAACATGAGTTTGAATGTGATTACTTAATTCTGAACACCACTACATCCCCAGTTACTTCCCTTACTTCCCCTCCCTAAAAGTTTGTTTTTTAACCGAGTTGTACAGTTTATAGGTCACATTAAAGGAAAAGCTCTGAAATGATTTATCTTTGTCTCATTTTTTTTACATCACAGAAAACTGACATTTTACCAGGGGTGTGTAGACTTTTTATATCCACTGTATTTGCTGCATTGACAAAAAATAAATAAAAGGGAACAAACCTTAAACAAAAGGCAATGAATGCAGCCACCTCCAAGTACCGATAGGCTGCAATGCGTTACATTGTTATTTACTTGAAATGATATAGGATTTAAATTTACCCCTCAAATTAAAGCGGAGGTTCCGACCACCTGCAAAAATGAAAAGCCAGCAGCTACACATACTGCAGCTTCCGACTTTTAAAAATCCTTTCATGACTAAGCCTACTTCTGACATTTGGTGTTTACAAGTTAAAATCTGTATTTTTTGCTAGAAAATTACTTAGAGTCCCCAAACATTATGTATATTTTTTTTTAGCAGAGAATCTAGAGAATAAAATGGCGATTGTTGCAATATTTTATATCACACGGTATTTGTGTAGCGGTGTTTTAAACGCAACTTTTTGGGGAAAAAGACACTTTCATGAATTTAAAAAAAAAAACGAAACAGTGAAGTTAGCCCAGTTTTTTTGTATAATGTGAAAGATGATGTTACGCCGAGTAAATAGATACCAAACATGTCACGCTTTAAAATTGCGCACACTCGTGAAATGGCGACAAACTACGGTACCTAAAAATCTCGATAGGCAATATTTAAAAAAAAAATACCAGGTTAGAGTTACAGAGGAGGTCTAGTGCTAGAATTATTGCTCTCGCTCTGACGATCGTGGCGATACCTCACATGTGTGATTTGAACACCGTTTACATATGTGGGCGCGACTTCCGTATGCGTTTTTCTTTGCTGCGCGAGCTCGCGGGGACGAGGGCGCTTTAAAAAAAAATTTTTCTTATTTATTTTATTTATTCTTATATTAATAAATTGTGTTTAAAAAAAAAAAAAATTTTGATCACTTTTATTGCTGTCACAAGGAATGTAATAGGTGGTGACAGGTACTCTTTATGGAGGGATCGGGGATCTAAAAGACCCCAAATCCCTCCTTTGCACTTCAAAGTATTCAGATCGGTGGAAACTGCGATTCAGAATACTGTATATTTTTTAAAAACCAGCGCCATTGGCAGCCGAGTAAACAGGAAGTGACATTGTGACGTCACTTCCGGGTTTACAGAGAGAAGACTGGAACGAAGCCGTTTCCGGCTTCGTGCCAGTCTGTCTCTAGCCGCCGGAAGTGGCGAATCGAGGATCGGGTCTCACTCTCCGGGTGGGACGGGAGGCCTGGTAATAGCGGCGAGAGGGGGGGATGTCCCCTCCCGCTCTTCCGGGATAACAACCAAGCGGTTTTTAGCCGCATCGGTTGTTATCCCTGCATAGCTGGTCGCCCGCTCTAAAAAAACGGTACCGGGATGATGCCTGCAGCTGCGGGCATCATCCCGGTATAACCCCCGAAAGCCAAGGCCGCATATCTGCGTACGCTCGGCGGCAAGGGGATAATCGGACACTTACCTGTCCTGGAGTCCAGCGATGTCGGCACCGCAGCTGATGTTTCCATCAGCTGTCGGGTGCATGCCGCCACCATTGCGGGTAAGGGAACCCGGCAGTGTAGCCTTACGGCTTCTCAACGGGAACCCTACTGCGCATACGCAAGGCTCCGCTCCTCTCTCCTACTGACCCGGCGGCCAGGGAAGGAGGAGGAGGGAGCGGCGCCGTGACATCAACGGCTCCCGGAAGTGGGAACAGGATACCTGTCAAAGACAGGTATCCTCCCCCCCCCCCCCGAAAGGTGGCAGATGTGGCACCGGAAGAGGGGGGGGGCGACATGTGAGTGGAAGTTCCACTTTTGGGTGGAACTCTGCTTTAACTGCTTGCCGACCGGCGCACGCCGATGTACGTCGGCACAATGGCACGGCTAGGCAAAAGGACGTACCTGTAAGCCCTTTTGAAATAGCCGCTGTGCCATTGCGTGCGCGCCGGCCAGGAGCTCCGTGAGTCGGGTCGCGGATCCCGCGGACTCGATCGCCGCGGGGATACCTGCGATCGCCTCACGGAGAGGAAGAACGGGGAGATGCTAAGGTAAACAAGCATCTCCCCGTTCTGCCTAGTGACAAGTGTCACTGATTTCTGCTCCCTGTCATCGGGAGCAGTGATCAGTGTAGTGACACTGCTAGCCCATCCCCCCTACAGTTAGAACACATCCCTAGGATACATTTAACCCCTACAGTGCCACCTAGTGTTAACCCCTTCACTGCCAGTCACATTTACACAGTAATCAATGCGATTTTAATCGCACGGATCGCTGTATAAATGTGAATGGTCCCAAAATCACGCCAAAATTGTCCGACGTGTCCGCCATAATGTCGCAGTCAAGATAAAAATCGCTGATCGCTGCCACTACTAGTAAAAAATAAATAAATAAATAAAAATGCCATAAAACTATCCCCTATTTTGTAAACGCTATAACTTTTGCGCAAACCAATCAATATACGCTTTTTGTGATTTTTTTTTTTTTACCAAAAATATATAGAAGAATACGTATCGGCCTAAACTGAGGAAAAAATGTTTTTTTATATATTTTTGGGGGATATTTATTATTGCAAAAAGCAAAAAATAATGCGTTTTTTTCAAAATTGTCGCTCTTTTTTTGTTTATAGCGCAAAAAATAAAAACCGCAGGGGTGATCAAATACCACCAAAAGAAAGCTCTATTTGTGGGAAAAAAAGGACGTCAATTTTGTTTGGGAGCCACGTCGCACGACCGCGCAATTGTCAGTTAAAGCGACGCAGTGCCGAATCGCAAAAAGCGCTCTGGTCAGGAAGTGGGTAAATTCTTCCGGGGCTGAAGTGGTTAAACACTGGCACTTATGTCAACCCAACATTTCATATACCCATATGCCTGCTGTACCATTTACTTGTATGAAAAAGTCTCCTGTTCTATTTGTATTGCTTCCATTGTGTAAAATCCCTGGTGTTCTGCCAGTTCCCTCCACTTTCCTATTAAAAACTGACCACACTAGGCGTGAGAGCACAGGGGTTGATTTATTTCGATCAATTAAGTTTATATCGCAAAATTTTTTTTAAAAACAGTGTCGATCAAATACCAGCAAAAAAAAGCTTGTGTGAAAAAGACGATATACATTTCATTTGGGTACAGTGTAGCATGACCGCGCAATTGTCACTTAAAGTGACACTGTGATGAATAGCAAAAAATGCCCCGGTTGTGAAGGGGGTAAAACCTTCTGGAGCGCAAGTGGTTAATATTCTAAAAATGTGTCTGTAAATCATGTTCATTTCTTTTACATGTATTGCTAAATTAAAAAAAAAAAAAAAAGTTTCTTCTGTCTAAAAATGAATAGATCGCTATGATAAACAAAACTCAACCAAAGAAAAAGAACACAAATTCCTAAGCCTAGAAAAAAGTTTGCTGACATTGGTAGAGTGCTGAGCTGTAGATCCGTTCTTCTATTACTGTGCGTGTCGTGACTCACGGTGAAGTATTTATTTTCCTCTTTCTTCCCCGGAATGTTATTATCCTGCATTGTTATTATTGAGCTATTGACCACGATCTATATTCCATACTTCACCCACATTGCAATCATTGCACAGAACACATATTCTATAATTCATGCATTCTCCTTGTGTGCGATAATATTTGTATATTTTATACCTCAGAGTTGAAACTCTGTCGTCTTTTCAGTATTCATCATGTTTTTCTATACTTTGTATCTATTTGTTTTATTTAGTATTTGATGTACTTTAACTTTTTTCTATAGAAAAGTTTCTTTTAAAGTGGAACATCCAAGCGCATACTGTAGTAAAGGCAAAATGATTGCAACCCTATATATTTATTACTGCAACACCTGGTACCCACATTGGTGCAATGTGGCACCCCAATGCACTTTGCGGCATGACACGCGGGAGGGTTGAACCGATACCGGCATCAGTGCCGATCAGTGGCGGCTGCTGGTATATATATATTTTTTGAATATTTAAATATATATTTTTTTTATATTTCGCTATTGTGTTCCTGATTCTCCTCCCGGCCAATCAGGAAGCGGGTCCTGAGTCCCGTCACCTGATTTGCCGAGAGGAGAAGCTATCCTATTGGCCGGCAAGGAGGAGGAGGGAGGAGATGCACGGTGGAAGTCGCCATGATGCCGAGGAGGATGTGGAGGCACGCCTCTCACTGCAGTGTCATAGAAGGGGGCAATGGTGTCATAGAAGGGGGCAGTGGGGTCATAGAAGGGGGCAGTAGTGTCATAGTAGGGGGCAGTGGTGTCATAGAAGGGGGCAGTGGTGTCATAGAAGGGGCAGTGGGGTCACAGAAGGGGGCAGTAGTGTCATAGAAGGGGGCAGTAGTGTCATAGAAGGGGGCAGTGGTGTCATAGAAGGGGGCAGTGGTGTCATAGAAGGGGGCAGTAGTGTCATAGAAGGGGCAGTGGGGTCATAGAAGGGGGCAGTAGTGTCATAGAAGGGGGCAGTAGTGTCATAGAAGGGGGCAGTGGTGTCATAGAAGGGGGCAGTGGTGTTATAGAAGGGGACAGTGGTGTCATAGAAGGGGGCAGTGGTGTCATAGAAGGGGGCAGTGGTGTCATAGAAGGGGGCAGTAGTGTCATAGAAGGGGGCAGTGGGGTCATAGAAGGGAGCAGTGGTGTCATAGAAGGGGCAGTGGGGTCATAGAAGGGGGCAGTAGTGTCATAGAAGGGGGCAGTGGTGTCATAGAAGGGGGCAGTAGTGTCATAGAAGGGGGCAGTGGTGTCATAGAAGGGGGCAGTGGTGGGGTAGGACTTCAGCTACTTACCCCCCAAATTTGGGGTCTCTGTGACCCCTGATTGCCGAGCTACGACCCTTGGAGCTCGATCTTTTTTTTTTTTTTATGTACACGGCCTCACCTGCCTCCCCCGACTGCACGTCCGTGGTGCAACATATGGACCTTAAAGCATACCCTCTTTCCCACCACACATATGTGTTACGTGGGCAGCAAGAGGTTAAGGAAACCTTTAAAAAAGTATAAGAAAAACAATAACATTTTTCTTTTTTTTAAAGCCCATCATCCCCACATGCAAGCACCTACAAACGTAAATGTGTATGTAGGGTAAGCCTATGTACAAAAACGATGATTGTGCCACACATATTGGGTATCGCCACGCACGCTGGAGTGAGAGTGATAATTCTAGGGCCACCCTTAAAGGGGCTGTAAACCGTTGTGTCTTTTCACCTTAATGCATCCTATGCATTAAGGTGAAAAAACTTTTGCCAGTCACCGTCCCCCCAGCCCCCCGTTTTACTTACCTGAGCCCCGTATTTCCCTCGGCGGAGACACGCTGTTCCTCTCTGCACGGGGTCCCGGCTCTTGATTGGATAGATTAATAGCAGCGCAGCCATTGGCTACTGCTGCTGTCAATCAAATCCAATGACGAGGGCGCCTGGGGGCGGGGCCGAGTCCAGCATTCGTGTCTCTGGACTCAGGAGCGCGCCCGCAAGGTAATCCCCCGGGAGAGCACTTCTCCTATGGGGTTATCTGATAAGAGGAGGAGCTGCGAGAGCCGCCAGGGGCCTCTAGAAGAGGTGGATCAGGGCCACTCTGTGCAAAACGAGCCAAAACCTCAGACTTTTGTCCGAAGGCGCGTGCCTGGATTTTGTCTTGCATACAAACGGTACACAATTGTCGGCCAACAAACATGAACGTAGTGACGTACTACGACTCGAAAAAGATGAAGTTCAATTGTCAGGTGCCACCCTTTGTGCTCCTTCTGCTACTTTCATGTTAGTAGAAGTTTGGTGAGTTGATTCGCGCTTTTCATTTCGTGCTTTTCATTTCGCGCTTTTCATTTTGCACTTTTCAGTTCATTTCTGAACGGCCGTTCGTCAACCAGACATGTTGCGAAATCAGAGGAGATAACGTGTTATTTATTATTGGCCTTGGAGTTATTGCTTTGACCCAAGTCCAGTCCAGGAACAGGAGGAGGAGGATTTCTTGGACCAAAAATTGGTTGTTTTATTAATGGTGACCAATTATGTCATATGCCTTTGCTGCGGGAGCTCCAGGAGAATAATCCAGATGTTTTTCGGAATTATCTCCGGATGACGGACCCCTGCTTTCACCAACTCTTGGCATTGCTGACCCCCTATATTAAGAAGCAGGACACATGCATGATGCTTTTATTTTATTTTTTGGTTGAATAATGATTTGATTTGGTATATTTTCTATATTTTTGGATGCATAGAATGCACTTTTTGGTTAAGTTCTATTGGCAGATACCATGTCTAATTTTATTTGTTTTCTTCTTTTAATGCATAATAAAAAAAATAGTGTAGAATAATACTTGGCTATGTGTTTTACTTCAAATGACAGTTTGGGAGTCGGCAGTAACATTAAATAAAATACAATGTAAAATTAACAAGGGACACCAACATAGTTGTATCTTTGATCTTATAGACTCCAGGATAATGGTGTTGTGGTAACTTTCACAAAACAAAAAAAAAAAAAACAAGCATAATAATATTATTCTTGATATCACTAGAACAAAAAGCCTTTGAAAATGTGTTTGCAACAACTCCATCAGTATCACCAGCAAAGCAGCCTCATTATTATCCCATTAAAGAAGAAGAGAATTGTGCGCTGCATTTCCAGATTTCATAATTTGCCACGTCACGAATGTTAATTCTCCATTACGAGCGCTAGTTTACAAGACCGACCGCTTCCGGCTCGTCCTTGCTTCCGAGCATGCGTGTTTGTACTTTGGACTTTTGTCCGACGGACTTGTGTACCCACGCTCGGAAAATCCGACAACAGACATTTGTCCGCAGAAAATTTTAAAACCTGCCATCCAACATTTGTCGGCGGAAAGTCTGACAACAATTGTCTGATGGAGCGTACACACGGTCAGATTTACCGCCAACAGCCTGTCATCACACATTTCCCGTCGGAAAATCCGATCGTGTGTACGAGGCTTAAAGTGTAAGTAAACCCCCCCTATCGTTTTCAGCCAAGGAAGCTGCCATCTTTGCCTCTGTTTAATCTACAACTGCCATGATGCTGCACATGTGATCAGTTATGACACCAGTCATTGGATGGTTTGACAGTCTGGTTGAGAGCACAGCCAATGGGAGTGTTACATTTCTGGCACGTGCCGGAAATGAAACAGTTTTATGGATGGGTTTACTTCCGCTTTAAGTGTGGCATGTTTGTTATTTTAAATTAAAAGAGAAAACAAAAACAAGGGTTTACAATCACTTTAACTCTAAACTGATGACTTGTAAAGATTTCTACAGCGCCTCCCTATGGACAATTTTGGGTACTGTCGTTTTTCGCTGTTTCACAGACACATGCAGTTTTAAGATTTGACATATTGGGTATCTATGTACTCAATGAAACCCCATTTTTTTATATGCTGCCAAAACACGGGCATTATATTTTGTTTGTGTGCAATAAAATTAACTTGATCATAATTTTTACTGAGAGTATCGGTTTGATAAGCAGTAGCACTAATATCGCGTGACAAAAAAAAAAAAAAAAAAAAGAAAGCAAAAACTGTTCTAACAGAGAAAGGGTCAATGCATTCATTCTGCAGTGGAGCAGAATTATTATTCAGCGTCAAGAAAACTTCACGTGAAGAGCCATTGGCGGTGAAGCGTTCTGTAAACTTTCAAAGATAATAGAGACTTATCAATGCGTGACGCAGACATCACAGCGCACCTATACTGAAAGCAGAATTGTAAGGAAGGCAGGATGGCAGGATTATGGATTTCCGCCTCGGTTGGGGCCCTCGTATTGTTTGTCCAGCTGCTGAAGAGACAGGATTGTGTATTGTACGGGTTCTGCTACAGATGGCATGTGTGGGCAATACTACTATCAACGCTTCCTAAAACACCGCTCATGTTATACTGCTTAAAGGTGAACTCCATCCTTCCCTTCAGTCCTGCAGAGTTGTGCCGGCTTCTCTCCTCTACTGAATTGATACAAAGCCCCTGTGTGCCCGATACACCCAGGAGGCACAGGAACAGCGTCCAGCCCCGCTACCTGCAGCCTATCCAAGTCAATGATAGGCTGATATACAGCGCCTTGAAAAAGTATTCATACCCCATTTTCCACATTTTGTCATGTTACAACCAAAAACTTAAATGTATTTTTTTATTGGGGTTTTATGTGATAGACCAGTGATGGCGAACCTTGGCACCCCAGATGTTTTGGAACTACATTTCCCATGATGCGCCACTAAACTGCAGAGTGCATTAGATTCATGGGAAATGTAGTTCAAAAAAACCTCTGGGGTGCCAAGGTTCGCCATCACTGTGATAGACCAACACAAAGTGGCACATAATTGTGAAGTTGAAGGAAAATGATAAATGTTTTTTTACATATTTTTTTTTTACAAATAAATATGTGAGAAGTTTGGGGTGTATTTGTATTCAGCCCCCCTGAGTCAATACTTTGTAGAACCGCCTTTCACTGCAATTACATCTGCAAGTCTTTTTGGGGATGTCTCTACCAGCTTTAGAGTGGGACATTTGTGCCCATTCTTCTTTGTAAAATAGCTCTGTCAGATTGGATGGAGAGCGTCTGTGAACAGCAATTTTCAAGTTTTGCCACAGACTCTCAACTGGATTTAGGTCTGGACTTTGACTGGGCCATTCTAACACATCAATATGTTTTGATCTAAACCATTCCATTGTAGCTCTGGCTGTATTTTTGGGGTTGTTGTCCTGCTGGAAGATGAACCTCCGCCCCAGTCTCAAGTCTTTTGCAGACTCCGCCCTGTGTACACACGGGCGGACTTTTCGACCGGACTGGTCCGACGGACCGAATCCAGCGGACAATCCGACCGTGTGTGGGCTCCATCGGACCTGCAGCTGACTTTTTCGGTCAAAAATCTGAGGGACTTTAGATTTGAAACATGTTTCAAATCATTCCAACGGACTTGGGTCCGGTCGAAAAATCCGCTCGTCTGTATGCTAGTCCGACAAGCGAAAACCCAGGCTAGGGCAGCTATTGGCTATCGGCTATCAACTTCCTTATTTTAGTCCTGTCGTACGTCACCACGTACGAATCCGTCGGACTTTGATGTGATCGTGTGTAGGCAAGTCAGTTCATTCAAAAGTCCATTGAAAGTCCGTCGGACCAGTGTGGTCGAAAAGTCCGCCCGTGTGTACACGGCATAACAGGTTTTCTTCTAAGATTGCCCTGTATTTGGCTCCATCTATCTTCCCATCAACTCTGACCAGCTTCCCTGTCCCTGCTGAAGAAAAACATCCCCACAACATGATGCTGCCACCACCATGTTTCACAGTGGGGATGGTGTGTTCAGGGTGATGTGCAGTGTTAGTTTTCCGCCACACATTGCTTTTGGGCCAAAAAGTTCAATTTTGGTCTCATCTGACCAGAGCACCTTCTTCCACATGTTTCTGTGTCCCCCACATGGCTTCTCACAAACTGCAAACAGGACTTCTTATGACTTTCTTTCAACAATGGCTTTCTTCTTGTCACTCTTCCATAAAGGGCAGATTTGTGGAGAACACGACTAATAGTTGTCCTGTGGACAGATTCTCCCACCTGAGCTGTGGATCTCTGCAGTTCCTCCAGAGTTACCATGGGCCTCTTGTCTGATTCTCTGATGAATGCTCTCCTTCCCCGGCTGGTCAGTTTAGGTGGACGGCCATGTCTTGATAGGTTTGCAGTTGTGCCATACTCTTTCCATTTTCGGATGATGGATTGAACAGAGCTCCGTGAGATGTTCAAAACTTGGCATATTTTTTTATACCCTAACCCTGCTTTACACTTCTCCACAACTTTATCCCTGACCTGTCTGGTGTGTTCCTTGGCCTTCGTGATGCTGTTTGTTCACTAAGGTTCACTAACAAACCTCTGGGGGCTTCGAAGAACAGCTGCATTTATACTGAGATTAAATTACACACAGGTGGACTCTATTTACTAAGTAGGTGACTTCTGAAGGCAATTGGTTCAACTAGATTTTAGTTAGGGGTATCAGAGTAAAGGGGGGCTGAATACAAATGCCCCCCCCACACTTTTCACATATTTATTTGTCAAAAATTTTGAAAACCATTTATCATTTTACTTCCACTTCACAATTATGTGCCACTTGTGTTGGTCTATCACATAAAATCCCAATAAAATACATTTACGTTTTTGGTTGTAACATGACAAAATGTGGAAAATTTCAAGGGGTATGAATACTTTGTCAAGGCTCTGTGTGCTGTGGCTGGATGGAGTCGTACTCACGTTCAGTTCTGTATGCATTCAGGGATGTATGTCAGGAATGCAGGTATTCTGCTTTCTGGGCATACCTCCCTGAACAAACAGGGCTCTAAATTTGAATGCATTATGATTATATCTGAGGCCAAGATATAATACTTTAAAATATTGTAGAAAGGTGAGAGCACCACGGGTTTTTTTTTTGGAGGCCAGTGGCACTTTATTTGACCCAATAAAAAGAGGTTTAGAGGTTTCCAACACATTCCAGGCGCTCGGACTCCCTTTATCAGGGCTTGTAATGAAGAAAAGGGCTCATTGATATACTGGACCAGAGTGGACCGCTGGTGGGAAAGGTCAGCATGCATGGATAGGCTTGTTCAGGTCATCGGTTTATTAGATTTATAAATAAAAGGTGAGCCAGACACAAGTGATGTCATAGAAGGAAGGAAGAGAGGAAGAAAAAGAAGGAGAGAAGGAAATGGGAAGGGTAGATAAAACAGGAAAAAAGAAAGGGAAGGAAGGTTGGAGGTAAAAAAGAACGAAGGAAGGAGTGAAAGAAGTAAGGAAAGTTAAGATGGAAATAAGGAAAGTGAAGCAAGGAGCACAAAAAGGCAAAGAAAAGAAGGAAGTAAGTAGAAGGATAGAAGAAAGAAGGGAAAGGTAACTATAATGGAAGGAAGTAAGGAAGGAAGGAAGAGAAAGGAGAGGGGGAAGGGTAGATAAAACAGGATGAAGGGAAGAAAGGTAGGAGGAAAGGAAGGAAGGAATCAAGGGATGAGTGGGGGAAGGAAGGACAGTTAAGAAGGAAGAAAACTTAAGAAAGAAAGAAGGAAATGGCAAGAAGATAGGGGCAAAAAAAAAGGCAGAGGAAAGAAGGAAGGAAGTACAAGGACAGAAGGAAAGGTAGCTATAATGGAAGGAAGAAAAGGGAAGGAAAAGAAAGGGAAAAGGAAAGGCTTATTCAGGTCATCGGTTTATTAGATTTATAATTAAAATGTGGGCCAGACACTAGTGATGTCATAGAAGGAAGGAAGAGAGGAAGAAAAAGAAAGAGAGAAGAAAGTGGGAAGGATAAATAAAACAGGAGAAAGGAAAGGGAAGGACGGTAGGAGGTTAAAAAAGAACGAAGGAAGGAGTGAAAGAAGTAAGGAAAGTTAAGATGGAAATAAGGAAAGTGAAACAAGGAGCACAAAAAGGCAAAGAAAAGAAGGAAGGAAGTAGAAGGATAGAAGAAAGAAGGGAAAGGTAACTATAATGGAAGGAAGGAAGGAAGAGAGAAGAAAATGGGAAGGATAGATAAAACAGGAGAAAGCTAAGGGAAGGACGGTAGGAGGTTAAAAAAGAACGAAGGAAGGAGTGAAAGAAGTAAGGAAAGTTAAGATGGACATAAAGAAAGTGAAGCAAGGAGCACAAAAAGGCAAAGAAAAAAAGGAAGTAAGTAGAAGGATAGAAGAAAGAAGGGAAAGGTAACTATAATAGAAGGAAGGAAGTAAGGAAGGAAGAGAAAGGAGAGGGGGAAGGGTAGATAAAACAGGATTAAGGGAAGAAAGGTAGAAGGAAAGAGAGGAAAGGAAGGAAGGGTTAAGGGATGAGTGGGGGAAGGAAGGACAGTTAAGAAGGAGGAAAACTTAAGATAGAAAGAAGGAAACGGTAAGAAAGTAGGGGCAAAAAAAAGGCAGAGGAAAGAAGGAAGGAAGTACAAGGAAACAAGGAAAGGTAGCTATAATGGAAGGAATAAAGGAAAAGGGAAAAGGAAAGGGAAGATAAAACAGAAGGAAGCAAGGAAGGTGGGAAGGAAGAGAAAGGACAGGGGGAAGGGAAAATAAAATAAGAGGAACAAAAGAGAATGTAGGTAGGAGGAAAAAAGGAAGAGGAAAGAAAGGAAGAAGGAAGGAAGTGTCTTAGTGCAGTATTTTGTAACAACCAATTGGGTTTTAGTGTTTATTAGTTTTTAGACTATTCAGGTTAAAAAACGTATTACAATCACAATGAAAACAGAGGCAAAATCTGCAAACAGGGACACAGGCAGAAATAAAAAGTGATAGGGGTTCTGGCCTTCCCCTAATCTACTAATTTCAGTGTTGCTGTTGGAAATGTTATCTTACTTTCTGTTTGGTTGTCACTACGACAGCATGTTAGGATAGCATTAAACCCCCGCCCCCCCCCCCACAGGGTTGTAACCCATTACCAATCCATCATATACTTTAAAGTGAATTATCTGTCATTTGGGGGGATTCATCCTCGCTTCCTATCCTGGTGACCACACAGGAAGTAAAAGAAACACTCCCTAGCAAAAAAATAAAAATAAAAAGGTTTTGGCTGAGATTCAAGGCGTATTTCCCCGAGCACTGGAGATCACACCAGGAATAAAAATGATCCGACAAATCATCCCCATTGAGACCTCACCACCTGTCACACATCACCTGTAGTCACAAAGAAAAAGCCTCCGGTGATCTCACACCGAATGTACAGAATACGTTATTGTGCAGTACACAAGGATCATATTATAGAAGGTTACCGCAATGTATTCTACACACAGCACACAATCATCTGTGATCATTAGAATTCATGACAGAGGTGACATGTAATATTAATGAATGGAGCAACATTATAAATGATACGGAGATTCTAATGGGTGTTTATGCAAACAATGTCATTAAATATGTTTAAAGAAGAAGAGAGATTAAAGGAGGAGAGAGACAGAGTGATGGAGCGAAGGAGGAGAGAGAAAGAGAAGAAGGATGAATAGAGAAGGAAGGAAGGAAGGAGAAAGAGTGATGGAGCGAGGAAGGAGATAGAAGGAGAGAGACAAAGAAGAAAGATGGAGAGAGAGAGAGAGAGAGAGAGAAGAAGAGAGAGGAAAAAAAGGGAGAGAGAGGGAGAGGAGGATAGATAGAGGAGGTAAGAGAGATGAGGAAATGGAGAGAGTAATAAAAAGAGAGGAGAGAAGGAAGAAAGGAAGGAAAGAAAGGAGAGAAGGAAGGCAGGAAAAAAGGGTAGTTAAGAGGGAAGGATGGTAAGAAGAAAAAAGAAGGAAGCAAGTAAGGAAGGTGGGAAAGATAGGAGGGAGGAAAAGAAAGAAGGTAGACAGGATGGAAGGAAAGATAGATAAGAAAGAAGGAAGAAAAAATGAAAGAGGGTAAGAGAGGAAAATAGAAGGGAAAAGAAAAAAGAAAGGACAGATAAGATGTAAGGAGAAAGAAAAGAGTAAGGAAGGAAGGAAGGAAGGAAGGAAGGAAAAAAGAGGAGAGAAGGAAGGCAGGAAGAAAAGGGTGGTTAAGAGGGAAAGGGGGTAGGAGGAAAAAAGAAGAGAGAAGGAGGAAGCAAGTAAAGAAGGTTTGAAAGAAAAGAGGAAGGAAAAGAAGGAAGGTGGACAGGATGGAAGGAAGCAAAGATTAGAAAGAAGGAAGAAAAAAGGAAAGAGGGTAAAAGGGGAAAAAGAAGGGGATATAAAAAAGAAAGGACAGATAAGATGTAAGGAAGGAAAAAAGAAGGAAGGTAAGAGGCAAAAAGGAAGAGAAAGAAAAGAAAGGAGTGGGGGTGGAAGGAAGGAAGGAAGGAAGGAAGGAAGGAAGGAAGGAAGGAAGGAAGGAAAGAAAAGAGAGGAGAGAAGGAAGGCAGGAAAAAAGGCTAGTTAGGAAGGAAGGGGGGTAGGAGAAAAAAGAAGAGAGAAGGAGAATGCAAGTAAGGAAGGTAGAAAGAAAGGAGGGAGGAAAAGAAGGAAGGTAAACAGGGTGGAAGGGAGGATAGATAAGAAAGAAGGAAAAAAAAGGAAAGAGGGTAGGGGGGAGAAAAAGAAGGCGAGAGAAAAAAGAAAGGACTGATAAGATATAAAGAAGGAAAAAGAAGGAAGGTGGGAGGGAAAAAGGAGGAGTAAGAAAAGAAAAGAGTAGAGAAGGAAGCAAGGAAGGGTGGGAGGGAGGGAGAAATGAAAGAAGGAAGGGTAGTTAAGACAGAAATGTAAGGAAGGAAGGTAAAAAGAAGAAGAAAGGAAAGGTAGATAAGATGTGCAGCCTGGTCGACTCTCATGTAAGATATAATAAGAAAGGAAACAGAAGGAAGGCGGGAAAGAAAAGATAAAAAGGAAAAGAGAGAAGGAAGGAAGGGAGGAAGGAAGGAAGGAAGGAAGGGAGGGAGGGAGGGAGGAAGGAAGGGTAGATAAGACAGAACTGAAAGGAAGGAAGGTAAGAAAAAAAAGGAAGAAGAACAGAAATGTAGATAAGATGTAAGGAAGGAAAAAGAAGGAAGGCGGGAGGGAAAAGAAATGAAGAAAGGAATGAAGGGTGAAAGGAAAAAAAGGAAGATGAAGGAAAGGAAGTATAGATAAGATGTAAGGAAGGAAGGAAAGAAATAGGGACAGAATTAAGGTAGACAGGGTGAAAAGAAGGAAAGGGTAGACAAGACGGAATCGAAAGTAAGGAAAGTAGGAGAAAAAAAGGAAGAGGAAAGAAGAAAGGAGACAAAGAAGTAAAGAAGGAGGAAAGACAGAATGTAAGGAATATAGAAAGGAATGAAAAATGAGAGGAAAGGAGGGAGGGAAAAAAGTCACGTATACTTATATAAAAGACTTTATCATTAAAACAATTCACCAACTGACAACAGATTAGCCTGTATAATGAGACGCAAAGAGAACTAACACCAACACAACTGATGTTCTAGCGGAGCACAACACCTGAAGGTGACAGAATACAGAGGGACATTCCGTGATCGGAAGACGTTTACCTGTAAAGATTCCATGGTTTGTTCCAGAGGAGACGAAGGCATTCAGGTGAATCTCATACTGAAGGTAAAACTTTCTCTGCACTCCTCTGGGTGTGACCACTCATATTCCCCCTCCCCATTCTTCGCTGGATTCCCAACCTCTCGTGGGATGGACAGAGCAAAACATGTTTTACCAGGTGGATTATCCCTGCACTGGATGCCTTATGTAACTCTTTATAAGGGGCGAAATTCACTAGGTGTGGTCATATTTTAAGGGCCCTTTAAGGCGCCTTGCGCGGCTTGTGGCTCGTGGGCTACAGGGGGGACTACAAATCCCAGCACGGCCTCTCATGAGGTTCTCATTCCAATATGCAGATCTCTTCCAGAGTTGACAAATGCTGCATCATCCCAATGTAGGGGTCAAAGGGAAAGGCACTAATTCGAGACTGGAAATTTGCCGCTCAGGGCAAAGTAACATATTTACTTTAATCCCCCACACCTACCTATTAGTACATACCTACCATTCCTTCACTCACCAGTCACTCTGTTAAAGCAGAACTCCAGCCAAGAATAACAAGATAAAAGATTAAATAACAAACACTCCTTCAATCCAAGGATTTCCCTCACAGTAACTTCTTTCTGCCACTGGATTCCTGGACCTGTGACTGGACAGTGAACAGAGAAGCAGCACAGTGATGAGCGCATCTTGGTATGCTTCTTGTCAGCAGATGAACTGATTGGTTCTTGTGCTGCTCCTTCCTCTCAAGCTCTAGCATTGCTGTACAGGGACTGCACCAAAGGAATGATTTCCTGCATAACCAGAGGTTTGGTTCGGCAGGGTTGGGTCGCAGCGCTTCTCTATGCAATGCAGGGAGAACACGGCTGGTGGGAGGGGCCCGGAAAGGTAAGGTTACCAGATTTTGAGGGATGTTCTGAGGGATCTCCACTATCCTATGGTCTTGGTTGGGACTCGGGACACACCCTGGCTTGCGGGGAAGGACCTGGGTTTCCAGGGACTGTGTGAGTACTTCTACATTTCCAAAGGCCAGAAAGGATTAAAGCTGCCGGATGTAATATTAAGCAAGCATTTTGGGACTTTGCTAGCAAGCTTTGACCCATTCCCTTGTCCTGGGACATTTCACTAAGCAGCCAAGTGGGCTAAAATTTTCAAGAAAGGGGAACACCTCCTGAGACAGGATTAAGTAACATACAGAGTTCAGGGGTCAGGATTAAGTAACGTACAGAGTTCAGGGGTCAGGATTAAGTAATGCACAGAGTTCAGGGGTCAGGATTAAGAAACATACAGAATTCAGGGGTCAGGATTAAGTAACGTACAGAGTTCAGAGGTCAGGATTAAGTAACGTACAGAGTTCAGAGGTCAGGATTAAGTAACATACAGAGTTCAGGGGTCAGGATTAAGTAACATACAGAGTTCAGGGGTCAGGATTAAGTAACGTACAGGGTTCAGAGGTCAGGATTAAGAAGCATACAGAGTTCAGTGATCAGGATTAAGAAACATACAGAGTTCAGGGATCAGGATTAAGAAACATACAGAGTTCAGAGGTCAGGATTAGGTAACATACAGAGTTCAGGGGTCAGGATTAAGTAAAATACAGAGTTCAGGGGTCGGGATTAAGTAACATACAGAGTTCAGGGGTTGGGATTAAGTAACATACCGAGTTCAGGGTTCGGGATTAAGTAACATACAGAGTTCAGGGGTCGGGATTAAGTAACATACAGAGTTCAGGGGTCAGGATTAAGTAACATACATAGTTCAGGGGTCAGGATTAAGTAACATACAGAGTTCAGAGGTCAGGATTAAGAAACATACAGAGTTCAGAGGTCAAGATTAAGTAACATACAGAGTTCAGGGGTCAGGATTAAGTAACATACAGAGTTCAGAGGTCAGAATTAAGAAACATACAGAGTTCAGGGGTCAGGATTAAGGAACATACAGAGTTCAGAGGTCAGGATTAAGTAACATACAGAGTTCAGGGGGTAGGATTAAGTAACATACAGAATTCAGGGGTCAGGATTAAGTAACATACAGAATTCAGGGGTCAGGATTAAGTAACATACAGAGTTCAGGGGTCGGGATTAAGTAACATACAGAGTTCAGGGGTCAGGATTAAGTAACATACAGAGTTCAGGGGTCAGGATTAAGTAACGTACAGGGTTCAGAGGTCAGGATTAAGAAGCATACAGAGTTCAGTGATCAGGATTAAGAAACATACAGAGTTCAGGGATCAGGATTAAGAAACATACAGAGTTCAGAGGTCAGGATTAGGTAACATACAGAGTTCAGGGGTCAGGATTAAGTAAAATACAGAGTTCAGGGGTCGAGATTAAGTAACATACAGAGTTCAGGGGTTGGGATTAAGTAACATACCGAGTTCAGGGTTCGGGATTAAGTAACATACAGAGTTCAGGGGTCGGGATTAAGTAACATACAGAGTTCAGGGGTCAGGATTAAGTAACATACATAGTTCAGGGGTCAGGATTAAGTAACATACAGAGTTCAGAGGTCAGGATTAAGAAACATACAGAGTTCAGAGGTCAAGATTAAGTAACATACAGAGTTCAGGGGTCAGGATTAAGTAACATACAGAGTTCAGAGGTCAGAATTAAGAAACATACAGAGTTCAGGGGTCAGGATTAAGGAACATACAGAGTTCAGAGGTCAGGATTAAGTAACATACAGAGTACAGGGGGTAGGATTAAGTAACATACAGAATTCAGGGGTCAGGATTAAGTAACATACAGAATTCAGGGGTCAGGATTAAGTAACATACAGAGTTCAGGGGTCAGGATTAAGTAACATACAGAGTTCAGGGGTCAGGATTAAGTAACATACAGAGTTCAGGGGTCAGGATTAAGAAACATACAGAGTTCAGAGGTCAGGATTAAGTAACATACAGAGTTCAGGGGTCAGGATTAAGTAACATACAGAGTTCAGGGGTCAGGGGCCCAGAAAGGTAAGGTTACCAGATTTTGAGGGAAGTTCTGAGGGATCTCCACTATCCTATGGTCTTGGTTGGGACTCGGGACACACCCTGGCTTGCGGGGAAGGACCTGGGTTTCCAGGGACTGTGTGAGTACTTCTACATTTCCAAAGGCCAGAAAGGATTAAAGCTGCCGGATGTAATATTAAGCAAGCATTTTGGGACTTTGCTAGCAAGCTTTGACCCATTTCCCTTGTCCTGGGACATTTCACTAAGCAGCCAAGTGGGCTAAAATTTTCAAGAAAGGGGAACACCTCCTGAGACAGGATTAAGTAACATACAGAGTTCAGGGGTCAGGATTAAGTAACGTACAGAGTTCAGGGGTCAGGATTAAGTAATGCACAGAGTTCAGGGGTCAGGATTAAGAAACATACAGAATTCAGGGGTCAGGATTAAGTAACGTACAGAGTTCAGAGGTCAGGATTAAGTAACGTACAGAGTTCAGAGGTCAGGATTAAGTAACATACAGAGTTCAGGGGTCAGGATTAAGTAACATACAGAGTTCAGGGGTCAGGATTAAGTAACGTACAGGGTTCAGAGGTCAGGATTAAGAAGCATACAGAGTTCAGTGATCAGGATTAAGAAACATACAGAGTTCAGGGATCAGGATTAAGAAACATACAGAGTTCAGAGGTCAGGATTAGGTAACATACAGAGTTCAGGGGTCAGGATTAAGTAAAATACAGAGTTCAGGGGTCGGGATTAAGTAACATACAGAGTTCAGGGGTTGGGATTAAGTAACATACCGAGTTCAGGGTTCGGGATTAAGTAACATACAGAGTTCAGGGGTCGGGATTAAGTAACATACAGAGTTCAGGGGTCAGG
Source organism: Aquarana catesbeiana (assembly GCF_042186555.1). Lineage (NCBI taxonomy): Eukaryota > Metazoa > Chordata > Amphibia > Anura > Ranidae > Aquarana > Aquarana catesbeiana. The sequence continues at coordinate 16,201,169 of NC_133332.1, forward strand.
ATTAAGTAACATACATAGTTCAGGGGTCAGGATTAAGTAACATACAGAGTTCAGAGGTCAGGATTAAGAAACATACAGAGTTCAGAGGTCAAGATTAAGTAACATACAGAGTTCAGGGGTCAGGATTAAGTAACATACAGAGTTCAGAGGTCAGAATTAAGAAACATACAGAGTTCAGGGGTCAGGATTAAGGAACATACAGAGTTCAGAGGTCAGGATTAAGTAACATACAGAGTTCAGGGGGTAGGATTAAGTAACATACAGAATTCAGGGGTCAGGATTAAGTAACATACAGAATTCAGGGGTCAGGATTAAGTAACATACAGAGTTCAGGGGTCGGGATTAAGTAACATACAGAGTTCAGGGGTCAGGATTAAGTAACATACAGAGTTCAGGGGTCAGGATTAAGTAACGTACAGGGTTCAGAGGTCAGGATTAAGAAGCATACAGAGTTCAGTGATCAGGATTAAGAAACATACAGAGTTCAGGGATCAGGATTAAGAAACATACAGAGTTCAGAGGTCAGGATTAGGTAACATACAGAGTTCAGGGGTCAGGATTAAGTAAAATACAGAGTTCAGGGGTCGGGATTAAGTAACATACAGAGTTCAGGGGTTGGGATTAAGTAACATACCGAGTTCAGGGTTCGGGATTAAGTAACATACAGAGTTCAGGGGTCGGGATTAAGTAACATACAGAGTTCAGGGGTCAGGATTAAGTAACATACATAGTTCAGGGGTCAGGATTAAGTAACATACAGAGTTCAGAGGTCAGGATTAAGAAACATACAGAGTTCAGAGGTCAAGATTAAGTAACATACAGAGTTCAGGGGTCAGGATTAAGTAACATACAGAGTTTAGAGGTCAGAATTAAGAAACATACAGAGTTCAGGGGTCAGGATTAAGGAACATACAGAGTTCAGAGGTCAGGATTAAGTAACATACAGAGTTCAGGGGGTAGGATTAAGTAACATACAGAATTCAGGGGTCAGGATTAAGTAACATACAGAATTCAGGGGTCAGGATTAAGTAACATACAGAGTTCAGGGGTCGGGATTAAGTAACATACAGAGTTCAGGGGTCAGGATTAAGTAACATACAGAGTTCAGGGGTCAGGATTAAGTAACATACAGAGTTCAGGGGTCAGGATTAAGAAACATACAGAGTTCAGAGGTCAGGATTAAGTAACATACAGAGTTCAGGGGTCAGGATTAAGTAACATACAGAGTTCAGGGGTCAGGGGCCCGGAAAGGTAAGGTTACCAGATTTTGAGGGAAGTTCTGAGGGATCTCCACTATCCTATGGTCTTGGTTGGGACTCGGGACACACCCTGGCTTGCGGGGAAGGACCTGGGTTTCCAGGGACTGTGTGAGTACTTCTACATTTCCAAAGGCCAGAAAGGATTAAAGCTGCCGGATGTAATATTAAGCAAGCATTTTGGGACTTTGCTAGCAAGCTTTGACCCATTCCCTTGTCCTGGGACATTTCACTAAGCAGCCAAGTGGGCTAAAATTTTCAAGAAAGGGGAACACCTCCTGAGACAGGATTAAGTAACATACAGAGTTCAGGGGTCAGGATTAAGTAACGTACAGAGTTCAGGGGTCAGGATTAAGTAATGCACAGAGTTCAGGGGTCAGGATTAAGAAACATACAGAATTCAGGGGTCAGGATTAAGTAACGTACAGAGTTCAGAGGTCAGGATTAAGTAACGTACAGAGTTCAGAGGTCAGGATTAAGTAACATACAGAGTTCAGGGGTCAGGATTAAGTAACATACAGAGTTCAGGGGTCAGGATTAAGAAGCATACAGAGTTCAGTGATCAGGATTAAGAAACATACAGAGTTCAGGGATCAGGATTAAGAAACATACAAAGTTTAGGGGTCAGGATTAAGTAACATACAGAGTTCAGGGGTCAGGATTAAGAAACATATAGAGTTCAGGGGTCAGGATAAAGTAACATACAGAATTTAGGGGTCAGGATTAAGTAACATACAGAGTTCAGGGGTCAGGATTAAGTAACATACAGAGTTCAGAGGTCAGGATTATATAACATACAGAGTTCTGGGGTCATGATAAATTAACATACAGAGTTCAGGGGTCAGGATTAAGTAACATACAGAGTTCAGAGGTCAGGATTAAGAAACATACAGAGTTCAGAGGTCAAGATTAAGTAACATACAGAGTTCAGGGGTCAGGATTAAGTAACATACAAAATTCAGGGGTCAGGATTAAACATACAGAGTTCAGAGGTCAGGATTAAGTAACATACAGAGTTCAGGGGTCAGGATTAAGTAACATACAGAGTTCAGGGGTCAGGATTAAGTAACATACAGAGTTCAGGGGTCAGGATTAAGTAACATACAGAGTTCAGGGGTCAGGATTAAGTAACATACAGAGTTCAGGGGTCAGGATTGCAATGTGTATGATGAGCCTGAGTAAGGTTTTACCTTCTCATATAAACAGAGCCAACCAATGCAATGGATTTCCAACAACTGCGACATTCTGGATTGCAGAACATATACCGTAATCAGAGTATAGGTTTCCCTTCAACCAGGACACAAAAGCTGTAATGGTTAAATGTTATGAAATCCGTCTTACAACTTTATAATTACACATTGCGAAACTGAACAACCAGACCTGTGCGGATTAAATATCACCGATCTCATGTCCTGATTACACAACAATCACATAAATAATAGAATTGGATTTAACACCATTTTACAGGCAAAATACTATAATGGATACATGATCACTTCATTGTGTTATATGGAGGACAGAGCTGTAATTGAGAACATTAGAAATAAAACATTTGAAATTTGTATTTAGATTTAATGCAGGTTTATAGGTATAAAGTGTTTTCAGTGAGTGAGTATGTTGCATTATTATTGTAGCTGAACTCTGGGCACAAAAAATGTTTAAATGTACAGTGCCTTGCAAAAGTATTCACCCCCTTGGCATTTTTCGTGTTTTGTTGCCTCACAATCTGGAATTAACATGGATTGTTTGAGGATTTGCATCATTTAATTTACAGAACACGCCCACAACTTTGAAGATGTTTTTTTTTAATTGTGAAGCAAACAACAAATAGGACAAAATAACAGAAAAAGTCAATGTGCATAACTATTCACATCCCTAAAGTCAATACTTTGTAGAGCCACCTTTTGCGGCTATCACAGCTCCAAGTCGCTTTGGATAAGTCTCTATGAGCTTGGCACATCTTACCACTGGGATTTTTGCCCATTCCTCCTTGCAAATCTGCTCCAGCTCCTTCAAGTTGGATGGTTTGCGCTTGTGAACAGGTCAAGTCTGACCACAGATTTCCTATTGGATTGAGGTCTGGGCTTTGACTAGGCCATTCCAACACATTTACATGTTTCCACTTAAACCACTCAAGTGTTGCTTTAGCAGTGTGTTTGGGGTCATTGTCCTGCTGCAAGGTGAACCTCCGTCCTATCCTCAAATCACACACAGAGTGGTGCAGGTTTTGCTCAGGAATATCCCTGTATTTAGCACCATCCATCTTTCCCTCAACACTGACCAGTTTCCCAGTCCTGACTGCTGAAAAACATCCCCACAGCATGATGCTGCCACCACCATGTTTCACAATGGGGATGGTGTTCTTTGGGTGATGTGATGTGTTGGGTCTGCGCCAGACATAGCGTTTTCTTTGATGGCCAAAAAGTTTAATTTTAGTCTCATCAGACCAGAGCACCTTCCTCCATACATTTTGGGAGTCTCCCACATGCCTTTTCGCAAACTCAAAACGTGCCATTTTGTTTTTTGCTGAAAGTATCGGCTTTCTTCTGGCCACTCTGCCATAAACCCCAACTCTATGGAGCGTACGGCTTATTGTCGTCCTATGTACAGATACTCCAGTCTCTGCTGTGGAACTCTGCAGCTCCTCCAGGGTTACCTTAGGTCTCTGTGCTGCCTCTCTGATTAATGACCTCCTTGCCCGGTCCGTGAGTTTTGGTGTGCGGCCGTCTCTTGGCAGGTTTGCTGTTGTGCCATGTTCTTTCCATTTGGTTATGATAGATTTGATGGTGCTCCTGGGGATCATCAAAGATTTGGATATTTTTTTATAGCCTAACCCTGACTTGTACTTCTCAACAACATTGTCCCTTACTTTTTTGGAGAGTTCCTTGGTCTTCATGGCAGTGTTTGGTTAGTGGTGTCTCTTGCTTAGGTGTTGCAGCCTCTGGGGCCTTTCAAAAAAGGTGTGTATATGTAATGACAGATCATGTGACACTTAGATTGCACACAGGTGGTCATCATTTCACTAATTATGTGACTTCTGAAGGTAATTGGTGGCACCAGAGCTTTTTATGGGCTTCATAACAAAGGGGGTGGATGCATACACACATGCCAATTATCAGTTTTTTATTTCTGAAAAATAGTTTTATGTATATATTTTTCTAGTTTTACTTCACCAACTTAGACTGTTGTGTTCTGATCCATCACATATAATTCAGATTAAAAAAAAACATTGAACTAAAGGCTGTAATGTAACAAAATAGGTAAAAAGCCAAGGGGGGGGGGGGGTGAATACTTTTGCAAGGCACAGTACACAAAACACACTGAGATTCAAGGAAGAATACACACAAAGAATGTATTTAGGCAGTATTTATTATTCCTGGGGTTCGGCTTTAAAACAATTCCTAATATTCATTGGAGGCTGGTGCTCCATCGGTCGGGGGCGGGGGCGGCAGACAGACCTGACCACAGACACCCGCCCCTCAAATCGCTTCTCCTCCTGGCCAATTGGGTCTCTGAACTCCTAGCCAATGGGGTCTTAGGACTACCGGCCAATAGGGTCTCAGGACTCGCTTCCTGATTGGCCGGGAGGTGAAACAGGAAGAAATTAGTGAATATTAATTCGCTAATGTCACACAACCGTCACTGCTAATATTACTTTAACATTTTTTACAAATTTTTTCTTCCATGTTGGGGTTACTAAATGTAGAGGTTTGTGGATTGGCCACTAGAGGGAGCGCTCTTTAGCTAGGTGCAATCACTCTCTCCCTCTCTTGTAAAGTGCATATAAATCATAACATAGACACTTTGGTCTAATAAATATACCATTGAAAGCATTTTTTTATATATATTTAATAAGTGCATAAAAGCACCTGTTGATCCTGCCAAAAATCCAGTGGGCTCATAGCTTTCTGCATTGATATCCAATGCCGTGTTAGCACCCCTGCCCAGTTTTCTTGTGTATATACACTTACCGGCCACTTTATTACCTGTTCAATTTCTTGGTAACACAAATTACTAATCAGCCAATCACATGGCAGCCACTCAATGCATTTAGGCATCTAGACGTGGTGGGGACGACTTGCTGAAGTATAAAACCGAGCATCAGAATGTGGAAGAAAGGGCATTGGTGTGACTTTAAACGTGGCGTAGTTGTTGGTGTCAGACGGGGCTGGTCTGTGTATTTCAAAAACTGCTGATCTACTGGGATTTTCACACACAACCATCTCTCGGGTTTACAGAGAATGGTCTGAAAAAGAGAAAATATCCAGTGAGCGGCAGTTGTGTGGAGGAAAATGCCTTGTTGATGTCAGAGGTCAGAGGAGAATGGGCAGACTGGTTCCAGATGATACAAAGGCAACAGTAACTCAAATAACCACTCGTTACACCCAAGGTGTGCAGAACAACATCTCTGAATGCACAACACATCGAACCTTGAAGCAGATGGGCTACAGCAGGAAAAGACCACACCGGGAGCCACTCCTGTCAGCTAAGAACAGGAAACTGAGGCTACAATTCGCACAGGATCACCAAAATTGGACAACAGAAGAATGGAAAAACGTTGCCTGGTCTGATGAGTCTCCATTTCAGCTGCGACATTCAGATGGTGGGGTCAGAATTTGGCGTAAACAACATGAAAGCATGGATCCATCCTGCCTTGTATCACCGGGTCAGGCTGGTGGTGGTGGTGTAATGGTGGGGGGGGATATTTTCTTGGCACACTTTGGGCCCCTTAGAACCAATTGAGCTTCGTTTAAACCCCACGACCTACCTGAGTATTGTTGCTGACCATGTCCATCCCTTTATGACTACAGTGTCCCCATCTTCTGATGGCTCCTTCCAGCAGGATAATGCACCATGTCACAAAGCTCCAATCATCTCACCACTGGACAATGAGGTCCCTGTACTCCAATGGCCTCCACATTTACCAGATCTCAATCCAATAGAGGACCTTTGGGATGTGGTGGAGAGATTCCCATCATGGATGTGCAGCCAAGAAATCTGCAGCAACTGTGTGATGCTATCATGTCACTATGGAGCAAAACCTCTGAGGAACGTTTCCAACACCTTGTTGGATCTATGCCACCAAGAATGAAGGCAAAAGGGGTCCAATCCGATACTAATAAAGTGGTTGGTGGGTGTATTGTTCTGTTTCAGAGGAAGACACTAATATCACTTGTATTGCCCCAAAACCACCACTAGGTATTTAGAAGATATCAGAAAGTCAGAACTTGATCTTCAACCTTTTCCTTGGTCGGAGGTTCAGAACATTTTGAACTTTTTGGATCACCAACCAGCATTTCTATATATAGAGAGTCAGGTTTTATATTTTATAATTACAGGCTTTCTAAAAATAGTTATTTGGATACAAAGTGTGGACAAACCCGAAACGCCGGCTTCATTAGAAGTGCTAAGCTGATTTTGCCCCCAGGAATAAAGTGAATGTGTCGCATACCAACCCAGCTCATCCCTCTTCTAGTTTGTCTTTTTTGTTTTTTAACCACTTAAGGACGAGCCTCTTTTTGAGATGTGTTGTTTACAAGTGAAAAACATTTTTTTTTTGCTAGAAAATTACTTAGAACCCCCAAACATTATATATTTTTTTTTTTCTAACACCCTAGATAATAAAATGGCGGTCGTTGCAATACTTTCTGTCACACCGTATTTGCGCAGCAGTCTTACAAGCGCACTTTTTTTTGGAAAAAATACACTTTTTTGAATTAAAAAATAAGACAAAAGTAAAGTTAGCCCAATTTGATAAAATATTGTTTAGGATAATGTTATGCCGAGTAAATTGATGCCCAACATGTCACGCTTCAAAATCGACCCTGCTCGTGGAATGGCGACAAACTTTTACCCTTAAAAATCTCCATAGGCGACGTTTAAAAAATTCTACAGGTTGCATGTTTTGAGTTACAGAGGAGGTCTAGGGCTAGAATTATTGCTCTCGCTCTACCGATCGCGGCGATGCCTCACATGTGTGGTTTGACCACCGCTTTCATATGCGGGCGCTACTCACGTATGCCTATGCTTCTGCACGCGAGCTCGGCGGGACGGGGCACGTTTAAAATTTTTTTTTTCTTATTTATTTTACCTTTTATTTTTTATTTTTACGCAGTTTTTTTTAAAAGCGGACTGCCAGCCGAACAAGAGGATACCAGGGTTATGGCAACTAGCTTCTACCATAACAACGATATCCATCCTCAAAGTAAGGACGTATATCGGCGTGCGGCGGTCCGGAAGTGGGACCGGCTATAAGGTAAGTCTGTCTCCTTCACCATTGTGTACTACACACCCTCCAATGCCTCTAATGTCTGGGCAAAGAAGAAAAAATCTGACAGGGGTATAACCCGCTCCCTGCTATGGAAATAAATGTAAGTGTTGGATTTAGATGTATAATGTGTATGACTGGACTAAAAATAATTCGGGGCAATGTTCTAATTTTTGTGTCTGTACAGCTGCTGCATCCCAATAGACATCAATGGGACGGGCTACACAGCCCCCAACACATTACACTGCAATGCCCATTTTTTCTGCACATCAACTTCAGGGACAACATGTTTACTTGCTACTTAATATAACTTACTGACTTTTAGATGCCTAGACTAGAAATGTGCACTTCCGAAAAATTCATTCATTTTCGTTTCATTCATTTTTTCTTTTCCGTTTTTCAGGTCATTTGTTATGATTAGGGTGGTCCCGATACCACTTTTTAAAGACCGGGTACAAGTACCGATACTTTTTTCCAAGTACTCGCTGATACCGATTACTGATACTTTTTTTGTAATATCATGTGACAGTTTGATAGGCACTGATAGGTGGCACTGACTAATGGATGGTACTGATAGATGGCACTGATAGATGTCACTGACTGATGGAGACTGATAGGTGGCACTGATAGATGGCACTGATAGGTGGCACTGACAGGTGGCTGGCACTGATAGGCGGCACTTATGGGCATTGATAGGTGGCACTTATGGGCACTGATAGATGGCACTGATAGGCGGCACTTATGGGCACTGATAGGTGGCACTGACAGGTGGCTGGCACTGATAGGCGGCACTTATGGGCACTGATAGATGGCACTGATAGGCGGCACTTATGGGCACTGATAGGTGGCACTGACAGGTGGCTGGCACTGATAGGCGGCACTTATGGGCACTGATAGGTGGCACTGACAGGTGACTAGCACTGATAGATGGCACTTGTGGGCACTGACAGGTGGCTGGCACTGAGATTGGCACTGAAATGCAGCAACAAATGACATGAAGAAAGGATTTATTTTGAAATGCTATACTGCGATGACCATCTTCATAGGTGGCACTGATGGCTGGCACTGATAGACGGCACTTATGGGCACTGATATATGGCACTGATAGGCGGCACTTATGGGCACTGATAGGTGACACTGACAGGTGGCTGGTACTGATGGCTGGCACTGATAGATGGCACTGATAGGCGGCACTTATGGGCACTGATAGATGGCACTGATAGGTGGCACCGACAGGTGACTGGCACTGATAGATGGCACTTATGGGCACTGACAGGTGGCTGGCACTGATGGCTGGCACTGAAATGCAGCAATAAATGGCATGAGGAAAGGATTTATTTTGAAATGCTATGCTGGGATGACCATCTTGATAAGTGGCACTGATGGCTGCCACTGACAGGTGACTGGCACTGATACATGGCACTTATGGGCACTGACAGGTGGCTGGCACTGATGGCTGGCACTGAAATGCAGAAATAAATGACACGGGGAAATAATTTATTTTGAAATGCTATGCTGGGATGCCCATCTTGGTACACCCTGCACTCGGCCGCAGTAAGCAGCAGCAGACATCTTGTTACACCCAGCCCGAACTATATGGGCTGGGTGTAACAAGATGTCCGCTGCTGGCTTACTACAGCCGAGTGCAGGGTGTACCAAGATGGGCGTCGAGATGTTCAGCCGCTGACGGCGACTGAATGTGATGGCTCTGGTCACCGATCCTGATGCGGCTGTGCCCTGCACCCCTACCAGCTTACCTAGCTAGTTCCACTGCAGGTGAGGACTCGCTCTCCGTCCACCGACTCCACTCATTGACTCCGCCCGCCCTCCCCGCCCGCAGACTCCGCCCGTGACCAGGTATCAGATATGGCATCGGGAGCATTTGTGCGAGTACTCACACAAATGCTCGGTATCGGTCCCGATACCGATACTAGTATGATCACAATTTGAAAATTTGGAAATTCGAAAATTCGGAAATTCAAAAATCCAAAAACCTGAAAATTTGAAAATCTGAAATAGTAACTAACTAATAATAACTTAACTATTACTATTACATTATATGTATTGGAATTTTCTTTCAAATTTGGCTGTTAGTGAATGTATCGAATACCAATTTATCCAAAGTTATGAATTATCTGAAATAACGAATGCCGCATCTAAACAAATGGAACGGAACAAATTAATAAATAATAATAATAAAAAGTTATTATTATTATTATTTATTACAATAATACCTCGGATTACGAGTAATGTGGTTAACAAGTGTTTCGCAATACGAGCTATTATTGTTTAAAAATCCTGTCGCGGTTTGCAAGCATTGTCATGCAAAACGAGCAGGATTCAAGCCTCTGCGATGTGCAGTACCGTATTTGGTCAGAGGTGCGGGGGCACCGGTGTCACTCGGAAGCCACTTTAATGCACTCGGAGCCATTCGGAAACACTCTGTTTCCGAGCCTCTTCGAGTGTTTCCGAGTGCATCTGAGCGGCTCCAACCTGTTTCAGAGTGTTTTCGAGTGTCTCCGGCCCCCCCCCCACCTCTGGCCACATGCGGTACTGCATGCAACAGAAGTCACTGTGGAACGCATTATCTGAGTTTCCATTGACTTCTATGGGAAAACTCGCTTTGATATACGAGTGCTTTGGAGTACAAGCATTCTTATGGTCGTAATCCAAGGCACCACTGTATTATTAATTTGTTACATTCCATTCGTTTAGATGCGGCATTCGTTATTTCAGATAATTCGTAACTTCGCATAAATTCGTATTCGTTACGTTCACTAACAGACAAATTTGAAAGGAAATTGCAATACCTATAATTTAATAGTTAGTAATAGTTAAGTTATTATTAGTTTGTTATTATTTCAGATTTTCGAATTTTCGGGTTTTCGGATTTTTTAATTACGAATTTTCGAATTTGTGAATTTTCAAATTTACGGATTTTAGAATTTACAAAAATTTACGAAGTTTCGAATATTCGAATTTACGAATATTCAGAAACATTCTTTAAACGGGTTTTGGTTAATTCGGAATGAACTAATTTGTCAAAATTAGTTAAAAAACTTATTTGGAATGAAACGAATTGCACATGTCTAGCCTAGACTATCTATGTTATTCACTTAACCTGTCAGCGGTAATAACTTTATGGCTAGTCGGTGTATAAGCCCCCCGTTCACATTGAATGCGACTTTGAAATCGTGCTACTTCAGTGCGATTTTTAAAGCCAACCATCAGTGCGATTTCATGCACAGAAGTCAATGCGAGTCGCACATGAAATCCTCAAAAATAGCGCAGGAACCTTTTTCACAGTCCCTGTGACATGAGTCACAGCTATATAAGCGGTTCCATTGCCGGTAGTGGGGTGTGACTTGTCCTGCGATTTGGAACTGTCAAATCGAACTGGTGTGAACAGGGGGTTAAAGGTACCAGAAGGTTCTAGCACCTTGTATCCACTTTTCTAAGCAATAAAAACCTGACGAAGTTCTAGCCCTCTATCAAATGTTGCCTGCAATGTAGAGGAAAAAAGGGTGGTGCACATGGGTGCTATTAAAAAGGAAAGACACCGAAGGAGGCGGGGGGGGGGGGGTTGTATTTTTTGGTTTGGGACAATTTTGCTTTAATTCCAGCTCCAGCTTTAGGGAATAAGAGTACTACTAAAATGTTTTCCATACAACAGAAAACCACCAATGTGTCTGGTTTGAAGTAAGATGGCACTTCCTGTGTATCACTCACAGTGGACACGCGGGGACGTAACGCGTAAGGGGGGCGCGTTTCACTTTATAGTAGGAACATATATAATTGGACTGTCTTTGTTTGAGCACTTTTTACTGCATTTATACGCACCATATTTATTTTCCTTTTTTTTTTAAGCACATAAGCACTATAATTGAAGGTGCCAATGAAGTATAGTTTGTCAGTGTTGCTCCACACCAATAATAATTATAGAGTAGCATTGAGAACTTCGTGTTTGGATTTCCCACCCATAGCGGGCCCCTGGCCAACAAGTAAGTGGAGCCATTTAGGATCTGATTTTATAGCAAGGCATTCAGGTCAGGTTCAGGTCCCTTGCTCTGTGATGTTCCTTCTACACTGACCACCAAGTTGAAGGGACTCTTCTTTACAGACCACCAAGGTAAGGGGGCACTTCTCTACTGACCTTCAATGGAAGGAGGACCTCCTACACTGACCACCTGAGAATTCAAATGGAACATTTTTTAGCTCGCTATATGCCGGGTAAATGGCAAAAAATTAATGGTTGCTCCAGTACCCCCCCTCCACTGAAGACCAGCAGACCAGAAAGTGTAACATGCACACTACAATTCAATAAACTTATGTTTAAAGACTACTATCAAGAAAAAAAACATGATAGCGATTGATTAATTCTTTGTCTGTTTTCATTAGGATGAGCGGAGTGATTGTGAAAAATATTTTTTTTTTTTTTTTTTAGTTTTTGAATAGGCTTGCTCATTGTCGTTGTAAGAGCCTGGGTCTGGCAAGGGTCAGCGTAGAAGTGACACATTTTATTGGCGGTCATTGTAGAAGGGCCCCCCTCACATTGTTGGCAATAGTGAAGTGCCCCCTCAAATTGGTGGTCAGGTTAGAAGTGCCCCCTTGTATTGGTGGGCAGTGTAGAATGCCCCCTTACATTGTTGGCAATAGTGAAGTGCCCCCTTATATTGGTGGTCAGTGTAGAATGCTCCTTTCTATTGGTGGTCAGTGTAGAATGCCCCTTTCTATTGGTGGTCAGTATAGAATGCCCCCTTATATTGGTGGTCAGTGTAGAATGCCCCCTTACATTGGTGGTCAGTGTAGAATGCCCCCTTATATTGGTGGTCAGTGTAGAATTCCCCCCTTACATTGGTGGTCAGTGTAGAATGCCCCCTTATATTGGTGGTCAGTGTAGAATGCCACTTTTTATTGGTGGTCAGTGTAGAATGCCCCCTTACATTGGTGGTCAGTGTAGAATGCCACTTTTTATTGGTGGTCAGTGTAGAATGCCCCCTTACATTGGTGGTCAGTGTAGAATGCCCCCTTATATTGGTGGTATGTGTAGAATGCCCCCTTATATTGGTGGTCAGTGTAGAATGCCCCCTTACATTGGTGATCAGTGTAGAATGCCCCCTTATATTCGTGGTCAGTGTAGAATGCCCCTTTATATTGGTGGTTAATGTAGAATGCCCCTTATATTGGTGGTAAGTGTAGAAGGCCCCCTGCATTGGTGGCCAGTGTAGAATTGCCCCCTTTATATTGGTGGTCAGTGTAGAATGCCCCCTTATATTGGTGGTCAGTGTAGAATGCCCCCTTACATTGGTGGTCAGTGAAGAATTGCCCCCTTATATTGGTGGTCAGTGTAGAATTCCCCCTTACATTCGTGGTCAGTGTAGAATGCCCCCTTATATTGGTGGTCAGTGTAGAATGCCACTTTATATTGGTGGTCAGTGTAGAATGCCCCCTTACATTGGTGGTCAGTGTAGAATGCCCCCTTATATTGGTGGTCAGTGTAGAATGCCCCCTTATATTCGTGGTCAGTGTAGAAATGCCCCCTCAAATTGGTGGTCAGTGTAGAAGTGCCCCCTTATATTGGTGGTCAGTGTAGAATGCCCCCTTACATTGGTGGTCAGTGTAGAATGCCCCCTTACATTGGTGGTCAGTGTAGAATGCCCCCTTACATTGGTGGTCAGTGTAGAATGCCCCCTTATATTCGTGGTCAGTGTAGAAATGCCCCCTCAAATTGGTGGTCAGTGTAGAATGCCACTTCATATTGGTGGTCAGTGTAGAATGTCCCCTTACATTGGTGGTCAGTGTAGAATTGCCCCTTTATATTGGTGGTCAGTGTAGAATGCCCCCTTACATTGGTGATCAGTGTAGAATTGCCCCCTTATATTGGTGGTCAGTGTAGAATGCCCCCTTACATTGGTGGTCAGTGTAGAATTGCCCCCTTATATTGGTGGTCAGTGTAGAATGCCCCCTTATATTCGTGGTCAGTGTAGAATGCCCCTTTATATTGGTGGTTAATGTAGAATGCCCCTTATATTGGTGGTAAGTGTAGAATGCCCCCTTACATTGGTGGCCAGTGTAGAATTGCCCCCTTTATATTGGTGGTCAGTGTAGAATGCCCCCTTACGTTGGTGGTCAGTGAAGAATTGCCCCCTTATATTGGTGGTCAGTGTAGAATTCCCCCTTACATTCGTGGTCAGTGAAGAATTGCCCCCTTATATTGGTGGTCAGTGTAGAATGCCCCCTTATATTGGTGGTCAGTGTAGAATGCCCCCTTATATTGGTGGTCAGTGTAGAATGCCCCCTTATATTGGTGGTCAGTGTAGAAATGCCCCCTCAAATTGGTGGTCAGTGTGGAAGTGCCCTCTTATATTGGTGGTCAGTGTAGAATGCCCCCTTATATTCGTGGTCAGTGTAGAAATGCCCCCTCAAATTGGTGGTCAGTGTAGAAGTGCCCCCTTACATTGGTGCTCAGAGTAGAATGCCCCCTTACATTGGTGGTCAGTGTAGAATGCTCCCTTATATTCGTGGTCAGTGTAGAAATGCCCCCTCAAATTGGTGGTCAGTGTAGAAATGCCCCCTCAAATTGGTGGTCAGTGTAGAAGTGCCCCCTTACATTGGTGGTCAGTGTAGAATGCCCTCTTATATTGGTGGTCAGTGTAGAAGTGCCCCCTTATATTGGTGGTCAGTGTAGAAGTGCCCCCTTACATTGGTGGTCAGTGTAGAATGCCCCCTTATATTGGTGGTCAGTGTAGAATGCCCTCTTATATTGGTGGTCAGTGTAGAAGTGCCCCCTTATATTGGTGGTCAGTGTAGAATGCCCCCTTATATTGGTGGTCAGTGTAGAATGCCCTCTTATATTGGTGGTCAGTGTAGAAGTGCCCCCTTACATTGGTGGTCAGTGTAGAATGCCCCCTTACATTGGTGGTCAGTGTAGAATGCCCCTTACATTGGTGGTCAGTGTAGAATGCCCCCTTACATTGGTGGTCAGTGTAGAAGTGCCCCCTTACATTGGTGGTCAGTGTAGAATGCCCCCTTATATTGGTGGTCAGTGTAGAATGCCCCCTTATATTGGTGGTCAGCTGCCTCTTAGCCACCCTCTGACTCTACGACCCACCGCAGATCGCTTTTCAGCGGGGCGGTAAGGGCTGCCAATAATGTAAACAAGAGACAGAGAACCATACAGAAAGAACGCCACTCACATTTGTTCCTCCTTATAATTTTAGCAGTTGGGGGTGGGGGTGATTTTTCATCTGGAAAGACAAAGAAATCCATATATTCAATATACACACATTTCATTCCAGGCGACATATTCATCGATCCATACTATGTGAAAAAAAAAAATAACCTCAATAAATAAACATGTGCAAACCATTTCTTGCTACATTTATATGTTTAAAGCTCCAGCCTTCCCGTCAGTGTTGCACAGTTGTACAAGGCAACATCTAGCCCTTTTCTCCTTGGCCTGCCCCTTTCACTCACTGAATTTCAGTTTGTCTCCATTATTATGTAGAGAGAGAAAGGGAAAGGAGAAGCAGCAGACTTGATGAGCTCATCTCTCCGTCACTCTCCTCTCTCCTCCTATCAGCATTTTCTTTTGCAGTGCAACACTTCTGATTGGCTCGTTGTGCCGCTTCTCCCTCTCCCAGCCTGAGTTTTGCTGTACAGGGACTGTGAGAGACTGATACCGGGTCTTATCCGGTGCTTTGGAGAAAAAAAGAAATTTCATATTTTTATTAACTGCTTCACATCCGCGCTATAGCCGAATGACGGCTACAGTGCGGACCTAATTTGCCGGCAGTACGTCCTCCCGTGCCCGTGCGTTCTGTGCGCCCCCTGCAGGGCGCGCGCGGCGCGCTCTGTGATCAGCGAGTCTATGAGACTATCGATCCTGACCCCTCACCACGTGATCAGCTGTCAGCCAATGACAGCTGATCATGTGATGTAAACAGAGCCGGTAATCAGCTATTTTTTCTCCCCGCGCTGATAGCATGAGGAGAAAAAAAAAAGCCGATCACCGGCAGCTGTGAGAAGGACATCGATCCCAATCAAGGAGAGCTGCCGCCAGCTCATCTGTGCCCACCTGTGCCACCTGTCAGTGCCACCTAGCAGTACACAACTGTGCTGCCTACCAGTGCCCACTAGCACTACCTACCAGTGCCCACTAGCACCACCTACCAGTGCCCACAGTGCGACCCATCAGTGCCCTCAGTGCCACCTATCAGTGCCCACAGTGCCACCTATCAGTGCCCACAATGAGTGCCTCATCAACAGTGCTGCCCCTCAGTGTCACCTCAGTGCCCATCAGTGTCACCTACCAGTACCCATCAGTGCCATCTATCAGTGGTATCTATCAGTGCCACCCATCAGTGTCATCTTATCAGTGGCCATTAGTGCTGCCTTATCTGTGCCCATCAGTGCTGCTTTATCTGTGCCCATTAGTGTCGCCTTATCTGTCCCCATCAGTGCTGCTTTATCTGCCCCCATCAGTGCCGCCTTATCTGTGCCTATCAGTGCCGCCTTATCTGTCCCCATCAGTGCCGCCTTATCTGTCCCCATCAGTGCCGCCTTATCTGTCCCCATCAGTGCCGCCTTATCTGTTCCCATCAGTGCCGCCTTATCTGTCCCCATCAGTGCCGCCTTATCTGTCCCCATCAGTGCCTCCTTATCTGTGCCTATCAGTGCCGCCTTATCTGCGCCCATCAGTGCCGCCTTATCTGTGCCTATCAGTGCCGCCTTATCTGCGCCCATCAGTGCCACCTTATCTGTGCCCACCAGTGCAGCCTATCAGTGCCCACCAGTGCCGCCTCATCAGCGCATATCAATGAAGGAGAAAAATTACCTGTTTGCAAAATTTTATATCAAACTATGAAACATTATTTATTTATTCTTTAAATTTTCCATCTTATTTTGTTTGTTTAGCAAAAAATAAACCCCCCAGCTGTGATTAAATACCACCAAAAGAAAGCTCTATTTGTGTGAAAAAAATGATAAAAATGTAATTTGGGTACAGTGTTGTATGACCGCGTAATCGTCGTTCAAAGTGCATCAGCGCTGAAAGCTGAAAATTGGTCTGGGCAGGAGGGGGGGGTTTAGGTGCCCAGTAAGGAAGAGGTTAATGATTATAGAGCTGCATTCATTTGTGTCTTTTTATATCTGCCTGGAATTCAGCATTAAAAATGCAAAATGGTTTCTACTATTGTCATACTGACAGGGTGAGCGGAGAGAGTCCGGACTGACCCGGGGAGGAACTCTTCATCATAATAATTATAATAGCGCAATCTTCACACACAAAACATCTCCTGTGTCTTCCGTATACAGAGGAGGACAATGGCGGCTAATAATAAGAGCCAATGAATGGCTCCACAATGGGGAACGCTCAGCAGCTGCCTCTCCCCGCTCATGTTTGTCTATAAATATGAACATTGTACATACACAGATCCTGGGAACCTTCCATTGCCAACTACCTTTCAAATAAAAGGATTCCTTGAATGGGCCCCACATTTCCATCTAAACCTTTTATTACACTGTTCTTAGATCCATCTACAGTATATACTGCATATATACACTCACCGGCCACTTTATTAGGTAAACCTGTTCAATTGCTTGGTAACACAAATTGCTAAGCAGCCACATATCACATGGCAGCAACTCAATGCATTTAGGCATCTAGACGTGGTGAAGATGACTTGCTAAAGTTTCACACCGAGCATCACAATGGGGCCGAAAGGGGATTTATGTGACTTTGAAAGTGGCATGGTTGTTGGTGCCAGATGGGCTGGTCTGAGTATTTCAAAAACTGATGACCTACTGGGATTTTCACACACAACCATCTCTCGGGTTTACAGAGAATGGTCCGAAAAAGAGAAAATATCCAGTGAGCGGCAGTTGTGTGGAGGAAAATGCCTTGTTGATGTCAGAGGTTCCGGACTGGTTCCAGATGATAGAAAGGCAACAGTAACTCAAATAAATTGGTCCATATTGGCATGGTAGCATTACGCAGTTGCTGCAAAAAAAAAAAAAGAACAGGCACTGCTCATCACCTGTCCAATACAGTCCCAACAGTGAAGCATGGTGGTGGCAGCATCATGCTTTGGGGGGTGTTTTTCAGCTGCAGGGACAGGACGACTGGTTGCAATCGAGGGAAAGATGAATGCGGCCAAGTACAGGGATATCCTGGACGAAAACCTTCTCCAGAGTGCTCAGGATCTCAGACTGGGCCGAAGATTTACCTTCCAACAAGACAATGACCCTAAGCACACAGCTAAAATAACGAAGGAGTGGCTTCACAACAACTCCGTGACTGTTCTTGAATGGCCCAGCCAGAGCCCTGACTTAAACCCAATTGAGCATCTCTGGAGAGACCTAAAAATGGCTCCACCAACGTTTACCATCCAACCTGACAGAACTGGAGAGGATCTGCAAGGAGGAATGGCAGAGGATCCACAAATCCAGGTGTGAAAAACTTGTTGCATCTTTCCCAAAAAGACTCATGGCTGTATTAGATCAAAAGGGACTTCTACTAAATACTGAGCAAAGGGTCTGAATACTTAGGACCATGTGATATTTCAGTTTTTCTTTTTTAATAAATCTGCAAAAGTGTCAACAATTCTGTGTTTTTCTGTCAATATGGGGTGCTGTGTGTACAATATGGGGTGCTGTGTGTACAATATGGGGTGCTGTGTGTACAATATGGGGGGCTGTGTGTACAATATGGGGTGCTGTGTGTACAATATGGGGTGCTGTGTGTACATTAATGAGGGAAAAAATGAACTTAAATGATTTTAGCAAATGGCTGCAATATAATAAAGAGTGAAAATTTTAAGGGGGTCTGAATACCTTCCATCCCCACTGTATATATATATGTATGAAACTTTCTTCATACTGCCTTGCACAGAAGACCTTGGTCGATCAAGCTCTGCAGACTATTGTTATCAGTCTAAAACTGGAAGCTTACAAACAGGAGGAGAGAACAGAGAGATTACTTTACTGCAATGTTTCCTAATTGCCCCATCTGCAGGCAGAATAAGTTTGGGTTCAGCTCTGGGTTTGAATCTGGACCCAGAAGTCAGCTGTAATGAGCTGCCGGTGGGGGATTCCCTGCCCAGCAGTCACTCAAGGTGGCCACCTCCACACAAAGACACACTATAAAGCAAGACTTATGCCGCGTACATGCAATCGGACTTTCCCGATGGGAAATGTTCAATGACTGGCTGTTGGTGAAAAATCCAACCATTTGTACGCTACATCGGACAATTGTTGGCCAACTTTCCGCGGACAAATGTTGGATGGCAGGTTTTCAAATTTTCCGTGGACAAATGTGTGTTGTCGGATTTTCCGATCGTGTGTACACAAGTCCGTCGGACAAAAGTCCAAAGTACAAACACGCATGTTCAGAAGCAAGGAGAAGCCGGAAGCGGTCGGTCTTGTAAACTAGCGTTCGTAATGGAGAATTAACATTCGTGACGCGGCAAATTATGAAATCTGGAAATGCAGCGCACAATTCTCTTCTTCTTTAATGGGATAATAATGAAGCTGCTTTGCTGGTGATACTGATGGAGTTATTGCAAAAAAATTTTCAAAGGCTTTTTTTTTCTAGTGATATTAAGAATAATATTATTATGCTTTTTTTTTTTTTTTACCACAACATCATTATCTCGTAGTTTTTAAGATCAAAGATACAACTATGTTGGTGTCCCTTGTTAATTTTACATTGTATTTTTTAAAAATATAACTGCTTCCCAAACTGTCATTTGAAGTAAAACACATAGCCAAGTATTATTATACACATTTTTTTTATTGTGCATTAAAAAAAGAAAACAAATAAAATTAGACATGTTATCTGCCAATAGAACTTAACCAAAAAGTGCATTCTATGCATCCAAAAATATAGAAAATATACCAAATCAAATCATTATTATTCAACCAAAAAAAAATTTCAAAGCAATAACTCCAAGGCCAATAATAAATAACACGTTATCTCCTCTGATTCCGCAACATGTCTGGTTGAAGTACAGCCGTTCAGAAACGAACTGAAAAGCGTGAAATGAAAAGTGCGAATCAACACTCACCAAACTTCTACTAACATGAAATTAGCAGAAGGAGCCCAAAGGGTGGCGCTAAAGAGCTGAAAAAAACACGTAGTACATCTGGTGTGTCACTACGTTCGTAATTGTTGGCCACCAATTGTGTGGCTGTGTGTATGCAAGACAAGTTTGGGCCAACGTCCTTTGGACAAAATTCCACGGTTTTGTTGGCCAACAATCCGATCGTGTGTACGAGGCTTTAGTAAGTCAGCCATGGGGAAAAGATCAGTAGCAGGGAGGCCACAGGCATGACTGGTAACTAGTCCTTTGCCCTCTGCCTTCATTTTCTTGAGGAACGGCTTCCAGAGTATAGCATAGTTTTGATCTGCAGATAAATGAAACAATTAGATACTGACACATAATCACACACATAGGTTGGACTTGATGGACGTGTGTCTTTTTTCAACCTCACCTACTATGTAACTATGTAACAAAAGTAACAATGTTACTTTGTATCACTCTACCTCATGTGTAAACAATGTTTATAAACATCGAGTCTGACGGCCCATTTTTTTCATAGCAGCTGCTTCTAAAACTGCTGTATTCACACATCAACTCCCAGCTATCAATTTAAAAGCTGGTAATTGTCGGCAGGTGTGAGGGGAGGAGCCACAGCAGAACAGGACATACTACACACACCCAATGAACTTTGAGAAAGACTTTTTAGACGTACTACACACGTCCAGAGTCCACAACTGGTTAGTTGATATATATAGGAGTTTAATCTAGAGATAAAGTCTAGTTAGAGGTGCCTTTAACGACTTTTGTTATTTTATTTTCTAGTTTACTTTTCATTCCTCCAACTCTCAACAGATCTTGATTTGTACAAATGTCTCTTCTATTATTACAGTTTCAACCGATTGCCGACCAGCTGCCGTCATTTTACTGCGGCAGGTCGGCACAATCCCGCGAGCCGTCGTAGCTATACGTTGGCTCGTGGGATTGGGATAGCAGGCGCGCACGTGCTGGGGTGCCGATGCTCGTGGCCGACGGTTGGGATGACCTCTGGCCACGAGCGATCACGGGCACGAGAGGCAGAACACGGAAGTGTGTGTGTGGAAACACAGAAATCCCTGTTCTGCTCTGTGAAGAGTGGCAGATCCTAATAGCTAGGAACCAAGATCTGTCATTTCCTCTAGGTCAGTCCCCTCCCCCTACAGTTAGAACACACCCTAGGGAACACAGTTAACCCCTTGATCGCCCCCTAGTGTTAACCCCTTCCCTGCCAGTGCCATTTTTACAGTATTCAGTACATTTTTATAGCATTGAACTCTGTATAAATGCCAATGGTCCCAAAAAATGTGTCAAAAGTGTGTTCACCATAATGTCGCAGTCCCGATAAAAATCGCAGATCGCCACTATTACTAGTAAAAGAAAAAATTAAAATGCTATAAATCTATCCCCTATTTTGTAGGCGCTATAACTTTTGCGCAAACCAATCAATATACGTTTTTTGCGATTTTTCTTTTTTTTACCAAAAATATGTAGAAGAATACATATCGGCCTAAACTGAGAAAAAAATTCGCTTTTTTTTAAAAAAAATGGGGATATTTATTATAGCAAAAAGTACAAAATATTGTGTTTTTTTTCAAAATTGTCGCTCTTTTTTTGTTTATAGCGCAAAAAATAAAAACCGCAGAGGCGTTCAAATACCACCAAAAGAAAGCTCTATTTGTGGGGAAAAAAAGACGTCAATTTTGTTAGGATCCAGCATCACACGACCGCGCAATCGTCAGTTAAAGCGACGCAGTGCCGAATCGCAAAAAAATGGCCCTGTCATTCAGCAGCCAAATCTTCCGGGGCTGAAGTGGTTAAAGCAAATGGAGAATCCGGCTACCTCTCGCATGCTAAGCGAGCGCTAAACCATCTTTAGCAGAGGACATGCCCTCACCCAAGGTGTGCAGTCTAAGCAACAGCTGGTCTTCACCAGAACTGTCGCTGGTGGAGGCAGGCCGGGGACCTTAGAGGCCCCTGGAGCTCTTTGCTATGGGCTGGTACCAGGTCATGGCCCTTAGGCATAGAGTGGTCAGAAACACCAGTTCTTCTACACCTTTTGAAAGTGTCCTAAAACAAAAGAAACGCCAAAGGGCCTCAGGTTGACCTATAGGATGCAAGCATTTTTTGGTGTTTAACCCTTACCTTTCTGAAAAATAGACAATTTTTGGCACACTTTTCACAGGTTCCATAGTGTAGCGGTTATCACGTTACATGCAGGAGGTCCTGGACTCAATCCCCATGGGGAGAACTTGGGAGTACACAGCACATCCCTTAGCCCTGCACTCATTGCGTAGCACACCCCTCAACCCCACACTAGGTACAACGGGCACCTCTCAACCCCACACTAGGTCCAACGGGCACCTCTCAACCCCACACTAGGTACAACGGGCACCTCTCAACCCCACACTAGGTACAACGGGCGCCTCTCAACCCCACACTAGGTACAACGGGCGCCTCTCAACCCCACACTAGGTACAGTACAACGGGCACCTCTCAACCCCACACTAGGTACAACGGGCACCTCTCAACCCCACACTAGGTACAATGGGCACCTCTCAACCCCACACTAGGTACAGTACAACGGGCACTTCTCAACCCTGCAATCTGTACGTAACGCTTATTTACCTAACAAGGCAGTAATGATGTGTAGATTGCCTATAGTAGCCAATCATTTTTTATCCTTATTT
The DNA here is from genome assembly GCF_042186555.1 of Aquarana catesbeiana. Lineage (NCBI taxonomy): Eukaryota > Metazoa > Chordata > Amphibia > Anura > Ranidae > Aquarana > Aquarana catesbeiana. The sequence goes on from NC_133332.1 coordinate 16,223,457, forward strand.
TATTTATCACAGTCAGATCATTGAAATATGATTTATGTTAATATTGTTAAAGTTAATATTAATATTTATTTTTGTAACTTAATTCTGCATAAAACATTTAACAGTGTCATTTCATGAGATAATTTACAAGGGCGTGTTTAGGGGCGGGGCAGGGTAGGGGTTGGGCGGGGCAACTGGTGGCGAGCAACTCTTAAGGCCTGGCTAGTAGCTCAAGACTTGAAATTTTGAGCCCTGATATTGTAAACCATAACAAAAAGACATTTCGTTTTCTGGCGTATTGTGTTATCCAGGGTATCTCGCCAAGATGCTGTCACTACAGACAGCAAGTCATAAGCAGCCAAGGCTTTCCCTGCAGCTGTGGTTGTAGCTGCAAAGGGCGGGGCCAACTCAATATTGAACCCTACGGACTAATGCCCCGTACACGCGGTCGGCATTTCCGACAACAAATGTTGGATGTGAGCTTGTTTTTGGAAATTCCGACCGTGTGTGGGCTCCATCGGACATTTGCTGTTGGAATTTCCGACAACAAATGTTTGAGAGCTGGTACTCAAATTTTCTGACAACAAAACTTGTTGTCGGAAATTCTGAGCGTGTGTACACAACTCCGACTTACAAAATTCCCTGCATGCTTGGAATCAAGCAGAAGAGCCGCACTGGCTATTGAACTTAATTTTTCTTGGCTCATCGTACGCGTTGTACGTCACCGCGTTCTTGACGTTCGGAATTTCCGACAACATTTGTGTGACCGTGTGTGTGCAAGACAAGTTTGAGCCAACATCCGTTGGAAAAAAAATCCACGGTTTTGTTGTCGGAATGTGCGATCGTGTGTATGCGGCATATGACTGGGATGCCATTAAAGTTCATGTGCGTGTAAAGGCAGGTGTCCCAATACTTTTGACAATTTAGTGTAGATAGATACACAGAAAGATAGCAAGGGCGGCTAGTGGTTTTTTTTGGGGGGCAGCGGCAAACAACCCCCCCACCCCCCTTTGAGCAGCCAGCGGCACTCCTCTCTCCTCCTCTCCTCCTGCAGCTCTGGTGTCCTCCAGCGCGGCGGACGGTGGTGTGTGGGGGGCTGTGGCTCCTCTCCGTCTCCTCTCTCCTCCTGCGGCTCCGGTGTCCTCCAGCATGGCAGACAGTGGTGAGTGGGGGGGCTTCGGCTCCTCTCCGTCTCCTCTCTCCTCCTGTGGCTCCGGTGTCCTCCAGCATGGCAGACGGTGGTGAGTGGGGGGGTTGCGGCTCCTCTCCGTCTCCTCCTGCGGCTCCAGTGTACTCCAGCATGGCGAACGGTGGCGGGTGGGGGGCTGCAGCTCCTCTCCATCTCCTCTCTCCTCCTGCGGCTCTGGTGTCATCCAGTGCGGTGAACGGTGGCGGGTGGGGGGCTGCGGCTCCTCTCCATCTCCTCTCTTCTCCTTCGGCTCCGGCGTCCTCCAGCACGGCGGACGGTGGCGGGTGGGGGGCTGTGGCTCCTCTCCGTCTCCTCTCTCCTCCTGTGGCTCCAGTGTCCTCCAGCACAGCGGACGGTGGCGGGTGGGGGGCTGTGGCTCCTCTCTGTCTCCTCTCTCCTCCTTCGGCTCCAAGGGCCTCCAGCGCGGCGGACGGTGGCGGGTGGGGGGCTGCGGCTCCTCTCTGTCTCCTCTCTCCTCCTTCGGCACCGGCGTCCTCCAGCACGGCGGACGGTGGCGGGTGGGGGGGGGCTGTGGCTCCTCTCCGTCTCCTCTCTCCTCCTGTGGCTCCGGTGTCCTCTAGCACGGCGGACGGTTGCGGGTGGGGGGCTGTGGCTCCTCTCCTCTCTCCTTCTGCGGCTCCGGTGTCCTCCAGCGCGGTGGACGGTGGCGGGTGGGAGGCTGCAGCTCCTCTTCGTCTCCTCTCTCCTCCTTCGGCTCCGGCGTCCTCCAGCGCGGCGGACGGTGGTGGGTGGGGGGGCTGTGGCTCCTCTCCGTCTCCTCTCTCCTCCTGTGGCTCCGGTGTCCTCCAGCACGGTGGACGGTGGCGCCCCTAATGGACGGGCCACGATAGATAGATAGATAGATAGATAGATAGATAGATAGATAGATAGATAGATAGATAGATAGATAGATAGATAGATAGATAGATAGATAGATAGATAGATAGATAGATAGATAGATAGACAGATAGACAGACAGATAGACAGATAGATAGATAGATAGATAGATAGATAGATAGATAGATAGATAGATAGATAGATAGATAATCAATGCAGGTTTCCCGGTGACAATAATGGACTATGCCTGAGTAATGCATATTGGCCACTCCATCAGAAGTCCCTGAGATAGGGTGACAACACAGGAACACAACTGGAAGACAAAGACAGAGCGTTGTCACCTTGTAAGAGGAAGTGGTTACATAAAAACCTTCATGGCTGGATCACCCAGGATTATTTGAAGGATACAGATTTAAAAAAAGTATAAATAACTTTTAAAATTAAAATAACAAGTTTATTTGATATTTTAGTGGTTGGCTTTCTATATACTTTACCTGTTCTCAAAAGCCTGTGAAAACCAACTACAATGTAGAGAGTTGACAAATCTCTATATGTGATTGAATGGTGGAAATATGGTACAGCATGAGCGGAAGAAAATGCGACATCAAACATCACTTCAAAGAAAACATTACAATAATGACTCCAGACGCATGTTCATGTAGAATACGGCGTGCTGTCCTTTGACGTCAGCGGCGTTTTATGCAGCGCGGTCCCTGGGAAGGCGAAGAGACATGTTCATCATAAAAGCAATGGCAGATCCGCGTGTGAGTGTGAGCTTTCCTCCAATATTCTACAATCTGGATGTCGGATCCTCCTGGTGGGACAACGTTACAATGTTACCCGGGAAACAGAATCTCCATCGCCATTCATTGCTGACAAGTGTCACATCTGCCTGCTGGGCATTGTATACAATATTACATTGTCATTGTGATGTTCAGTGGGAGACATCGGTATACGTTCTTTCATAACTCTCTGTAGACATACAATTTATTTATTTATTTATTATACTTTAACCTTTATAAAGACGGGAAGTGAGTACATTGGCGTTTCCGATGGATTTTCGTGGTTGTGAAGTTTGGATTACACGGGAGTAATTTAAATCAGACCACCAACACCCTCTGTCCTCTGCTGTGCCGTTCAAGACAAAAAAGTTCAAAATATTCAGATTCATTGAATCAAACGTGTCAGACGTGTCAGATCCTCTTTTCTTTTCCTTTTTCTTTTCGCTCAGACATGTATTCATAGTAATGTAATAGTAATGTTATATCTTGTACTTTCAGTGATATCAATATTCATTTCGAAATTCTTGTCTAATATACTGTAACTGTTATTTTACAATGATCTTTCAAATAAATTTTTTGAACGAGAAAAGTTCAAACCAAAGGACTCTGATGTGAAATGGAGACTGTGTGATTGGAGGGCTCTGTTATTGGTGGGCTGTGTGATTGGAGGGCTCTGTTATTGGTGGGCTGTGTGATTGGAGGGCTCTGTTATTGGTGGGCTGTGTGATTGGAGGGCTCTGTTATTGGTGGGCTGTGTGATTGGAGGGCTCTGTTATTGGTGGGCTGTGTGATTGGAGGGTTCTGTTATTGGTGGGCTGTGTGATTGGAGGGTTCTGTTATTGGTGGGCTGTGTGATTGGAGGGCTCTGTTATTGGTGGGCTGTGTGATTGGAGGGCTCTGTTATTGGTGGGCTGTGTGATTGGAGGGCTCTGTTATTGGTGGGCTTTGTGATGGGGCGCCTTGTGTGACTAGAGAGCTCTATGATGACGGGATAATGGGATTTGGGGACTGGAGAGCTCTTTGATGGGGACTGTATGACTGCGGGGGCTCTGTAATGGGGAGTTTGTGATTGGGGGCCTGTTTGATTTGGTCGGCTCTGTAATGGGCAACTATGGGACTTGGAGGTTGTGACTGGGGTGCTCTGTGATGGGTCTGTGTGATTGAGGGGACTTTATGATTGGGGAGACTGTGTGACTGAGGGACTGTGTGATTTGGGGACTCTCTGATTGGAGAGACTGTGTGATTGAGGGGGTTCTATGATTGGGGGGACTGTGTGATTGAGGGGGACTCTATGATTGGAGAGACTGTGTAATTGAGGGGGGCTCTATGATTGGGGGGGACTGTGTGACTTAGGGACTGTTTGATTGGGGGCTCTGTGATTGGGAATACTGGGTGGCTGTGTGACTGGGGGCTCTGTGATTGGGGGGTCTGTGACTAGGGTACTGCGTGATTTGGGGGCTCTCTTATTAGGGCGACTGTGTGATTGGGGGGCTCTATGATTGGGGGGACTGTGTGACTGAGGGACTGTGTGATTGGGGGCTCTCTGATTGGGAAGACTGTGTGATTGAGGGGGGCTCTATGATTGGGGGGGACTGTGTGACTTAGGGACTGTTTGATTGGGGGCTCTGTGATTGGGAATACTGGGTGGCTGTGTGACTGGGGCCTCTGTGATTGGGGGGGGGGGTCTGCGTCTAAGAGACTGTGTGATTGAGGGGGCTCTATGATTGGGGGGGGCTACTGTGTGACTGGGGGGCTCTGTGATTGGGGATACTGGGTAGCTGTGTGACTGGGGGTTCTGTGATTGGGGGGTCTGTGTGACTAGGAGACTGTGTGATTGTGGGGGCTCTATGATTGGGGGGGGGGCTACTGTGTGACTGGGGGGCTCTGTGATTGGGGATACTGGGTAGCTGTGTGACTGGGGATTCTGTGATTGGGGGGTCTGTGTGACTAGGAGACTGTGCGAATGGGGAGCTCTGTGATTTGGGGGACTGTGTGGCTCTATGATTGGGGGGGACTGTGTGACTTAGGGACTGTTTGATTGGGGGCTATGTGATTGGGAAGACTGGGTGGCTGTGTGACTGGGGGGGGGGGGGGGTTCTGTGATTGGGGGGACTGTGTGAGTGAGATACTGTGTGATGAGGGGGGAGTGTGTGACTGGGGGATCAGTAATTGGGGGGACTGTGAATGGAGAACTGTGTGATGGGGGGGGGGGTTCTGTGATTGAGGGACTGTGTGACTGGGGGTCTCTGTGATGGGGGGCTCTGATGTTATAGATGGACTGCATGATTGGGGAGCTCTAGATAAGGAAACTCTGATGTGATGAAGGGACTCTGATGTGAGGGGGATCTAATGTAAAATTGGGTGAATCATGTATAGTTGGACATCTGATGTATAGGGGGGCTCTGATGTGATAGGGAATAGTCTGATCTGATGGAAGACCTCTGATGTGATGGGGGTATTTGATGTGAAGGAAGGACTTGGCTGTAATAGGGGAAATCTGATGTAATGAGACCTCAGATATGAAGGGGGCTTCTGATCTGAAGTTAATTTCATAAAGGCAGTTGTGTGCATTGTCCCAGGCTCAGGTTTCCCATTGATAAATAACATTTATGTTTTTTTAGACTGGAGTGCCCTTAGAATTTTTCATACTTGTAAAGAATGCCACGACTGGACAAAGTTGAGATTTAACCAATTGTGTCAAACAACTGTAACACTGTTTCCTGCTAGTTCACTTTTCGCCACTAGATGTCACTGTGGGATTGTGAATCTCTGCTGGAAGGTGATTGCAGTAAAAGGCTGAGCTGTTTTATTATGTATTAGTTATTAGGGGGAGAACATAATGATGCTTCCTGATAGGTGGGAGTAATAGCTGTGAGCAGAGAGCCTCTAACTGCTGCATCTTCTTTATATCTTTTTTCTGATTAGGTCTGAGCTCCAGGTACAGTAGGAGCTGCCAGACTCCGCTTATAACACACCCCAAGCCCTGACTTCTGCCAGGGAACAGCAAAAAGGAAGTCAGCTTCCATATTTTTTCTTTTTACCCTTTTTTTATGTTTTTTTATATTCTATTTAGAATGTCGAAATCTGGATGCTTTTTTTTTTTTTAAACAAGCTTGAGCATCAGTTTCACAATCTATAGTAGCGCATCCTGCTAAAGACCTCTTGATAAATACATTTAAAAAATAATTTTGGATTCCTTTAGCAAGTTATGAAAACTTTTTTTTGTTCATACCTTTTATTGCTTTTTTTTGCCACATTGGCTGAAAGTAGAATGCTTTGTGTCTTGCATATGAAATTAAGGCAATTAAATATTAAATGTATGCAAACCCTATCAGTGAGCTTCTTTTATTTGCTTCCTTTTGGTCTGTTAACTTTACAGTTGAAAGGGTTTTCTTCTATTTGTTCAATAAGTGCAAAAAAAAAAAAAAAAATCCAGTAAGCTGATAACTTTCTATTCTTTTTGCCTCAGCTGCACATTGTTTCAAGATCTCTCTGTGAACTACAGAACACCTCCCCCTTATGTTATGGAGATAAGAAAAGTGGTCCTGGTATGAATTTTAAGCACTTGAGGACAGTGGGCGTGCTTTACATACCTAAAAAAGTCATCATAGTACACAGGACGTGTGTAGCATGCCCAGTCCTTCTGCCCCCCTGCCACTTTTCTCCCCCCCAATTATTGGCGATCCTCAGTTCAGAAAATAAAGCTAGGAGTTGCTGTATACATACAGGAGCTCCAGCAGCTGTCAAAAAATAACTGTCTGACACTGCTTATAAACATTGTTCAGACAGAGTATAGAGAGGTACAAAGTAACATTGTTTATAAACATTGTTCAGACTAGAAAATAGAGAGATACAAAGTAACATTGTTACTTTTGTATCCACTCTGTTTCAATTATCTGCAGATCAAAGTGATAAGCTTCCATCTGCAGATGCTGTCAGTTAAAGTACACTGAGAAACAAAAGAAACATTTTTTATTTAATTTTTTTTATTATTATTACATTTGTCAATTTAACCCACTATTAGCCCTTAATTTACCCTAATTAACTCCTTCTTTCCCTTTACCCATCAACTATTATTCCTGCTGTTTTGTTTAGTTCTAGTTTATTAACCTTATTATTTAAACATTTTTTTTTGTCATTTCTAAATGTTTTTTTTTTTGTTTGTTTTGTTTGTTTAAGTTTTTTAGTGTCACATTTTAAAAAGTGCAAAATTGAAAACATAAACCCATTATTTAATTGGTAAATGACTTTACAATGCTTTGTACCAGAATCTGATTTGTTTTTGTCATTTTAAACAGGAGTAATTTTTAGAATAAAATGTATATTTTTATTCTATATTAACACTATTTTTAAATGAACATGTAAAAATGTAAAAAGTGTTTTTCTTTTTTTGTTACATTTTTGTATAAGGCTTGCATAAAACAATTCATTTTGCAAGACAATAGAAAATAAAGCATTGTTTGTGCTATATACAGTATATAGTGTGTGTGTGTGTATATATATATATATATATATATATATATATATATATATATATATATATATATATATATATATACAGTTGTGCTCATAAGTTTACATACCCTGGCAGAATTTATGATTTCTTGGCCATTTTTCAGAGAATGTGAATGATAACACAAAACATTTCTTTCACTTATGGTTAGTGTTTGTCTGAAGCCAATTATTATCAATCAACTGTGTTTACTCTTTTTAAATCATAATGACAACAGAAACTACCTAAATGACCCTGATCAAAAGTTTGCATACCCCAGTTCTTAATACCGTGTGTTGCCCCCTTTAACATCAATGACAGCTTGAAGTCTTTTGTGGTATTTGTGGATGAGGCTCTTTATCTTCTCAGATGGTAAAGCTGTCCATTCCTCTTGGCAAAAAGCCTCCAGTTCCTGTAAATTCTTGGGCTGTCTTGCATGAACGGCACGTTTGAGATCTCCCCAGAGTGGATTATTGATACTGAGGTCAGGAGACTGAGATGGCCACTCCAGAACCTTCACTTTATTCTGCTGTAGCCAATGACAGGTGGACTTGGCCTTGTGTTTTGGATCATTGTCATGTTGGAATGTCCAAGTACGTCCCATGTGCAGCATCCTGGCTGATGAATGCAAATGTTCCTCCAGTATTTTTTGATAACATACTGCATTCATCTTGCCATCAATTTTACCCAAATCTCCTGTGCCTTTGTAGCTCACACATCCCCAAAACATCAGCGATCCACCTCCATGTTTCACAGTAGGGATGGTGTACCTTTCATCATGGGCCTTGTTGACTCCTCTCCAAATGTAGTGTTTATACTTGTGGTCAAAAAGCTCAATTTTGGTCTCATCACTCCAAATGACTTTGTGCCAGAAGGTTTGAGGCTTGTCTCTGTGCTGTTTGGCGTATTGTAAGTGGGATACTTTGTGGCATTTGCGTAGTAATGACTTTCTTCTGGCCACTCAACCATGCAGCCCATCTTTCTTCAAGTGCCTCCTTATAGTGCATCTTGAAACAGCCACACCACATGTTTTCAGAGAGTCCTGTATTTCACCTCAAGTTATTTGTGGGTTTTTCTTTGCATCCCGAACAATTTTCCTAGAACTTGTGGCTGAAATTTTAGTTGGTCTACCTGACCGTGGTTTGGTTTCAACAGAACTCCTCGTTTTCCACTTCTTGATTAGAGTTTGAACACTACTGATTGGCATTCCCAATTCCTTGGATATCTTTTTATCTCCCTTTCCTTTTTTATACAGTTCAACTACCTTTTCCCGCAGATCCTTTGACAATTCTTTTGCTTTCCCCATAGCTCCGAATCCAGAAACGTCAGTGCAGCACTGGATGAAAGATGCAAGGGTCTGTCAGGAGTCCAGAAACTCATTGAACTTTTATACACACACACTAATTACAAGCAAACAGATCACAGGTGAGGATGGTTACCTTTAATAGCCATTCAAACCCCTTTGTGTCAACTTGTGTGCATGTTATCATGCCAAAATCACTGGGGTATGTAAACTTTTGATCAGGGTCATTTGAGTAGTTTCTGTTGTGATTATGATTTTAAAAGAGTAAACATAGTTGATTGATAATAAATGGCTTCAGCCAAACACTAACCATGAGTGAAAGAAAAGTTTTTGTGTTATCATTCATATTTTCTGAAAAATGGCCAAGAAATCATAAATTCTGCCAGGGTATGTAAACTTATGAGCACAACTGTATATATATATATATATATATATTATATACACAGTATCTCACAAAAGTGAGTACACCTCTCACATTTGTGTAAATATTTTATTCTATCTTTTCATGTGACAACACTGAAGAAATGACACTTTGCTACAATGTAAAGTAGTGAGTGTACAGCTTGTATAACAGTGTAAATTTGCTGTCCCCTCAAAATAACTCAACACACAGCCATTAATGTCTAAACCACTGGCAACAAAAGTGAGTACACCCCTAAGTGAAAATTTCCAAATTTGGCCCAATTAGCCATTTTCCCTCCCCGGTGCCATGTGACTCATTCGTTTTACAAGGTCTCAGGTGTGAATGGGAAGCAGGTGTGTTAAATTTGGTGTTCTCACTCTCTCATCCTGATCACTGGAAGTTCAACATGGCACCTCATGGCAAAGAACTCTGAGGATCTGAAAAAAAGAATTGTTGATCTACATAAAGATGGCCTAGGCTATAAGAAGATTGCCAAGACCCTGAAACTGAGCTGCAGCACGATGGCCAAGACCATACAGCCATTCAACAGGACAGGTTCCACTCAGAACAGGCCTTGAAGCCCCACTGAAGCCTCTTCGAAGCCCCACGAAGCCCCATCACAGCTCCACCGAAGTCCCATCGAAGCCTCATCGAAGCCCCATCACAGCTCCACTGAATTCCAATTGAAGCCTCATCGAAGCCCCATCACATCTCTACCAAAGCCCCACAAACAACCAAAAGCAGGTGTAAACAGGACTATGAGCTAACCGTTTTATTTAGTGACAGGACCTTTGACTGGCGTTCAGAGAGCTTTAACAAAGCATGTCTAAAGCCTTGTTTTGAAGCAAGTGTAAACTAGCCCTTAGAGCCTCTTGCTCTAATCACGTGCTTCTAAAAAAAAAAAAAACTCCTATTGGAATCCATGCATGCCGGCGCCCTGCATATAGATTAGGGGACCAGACGCATGGATTAGGGGGAGTGCCCCTGCGCCTGGTATGGATGGGCCGCCACTGCCCTCAATATGGAGGTTATATTGCCAGGGGGGGGGAGCCGTGTGCCAAAGCCCCTTGTCTCCATGTTGAGAAGGTCCTCTTCCCCACAACCCTGGCCTGGTGGTTGTGGGGGTCCAGAGACAGATGGCTTATTGGAATCTGCAAGCCCCTTTCAGCATCCAAACTTTAGTCATGTTCACTGGACCCGGCTTGAATTGAGCCCAGGTGTGTTCAGCTCATCACTACGTTTCTCAATCCAAAAGTAGACAAAAAGTTTTGGTAGGATTTAGCTTAAAAAAAAAAAAAAAAAGGAAACTTTAGTCTATTTTTTACATATTAGCTGAAATTGCATACTAATAGCCCATGCACGGGTACAAACTCATATTTAATTTGCATGGTGAATGCATTAAGCGACAAGCAAATGTCAAAATTCACAAGCGTACATTTTTATCGCCTCCGACAATAGCGTTTATAATTCCCAGCGCTGAGAGATGCACTTCTGAAGGGCTGAAAATGTCATGTATTACAATTAATTCACAACGAGCAAAAAAAAAAAAAAATACACATAAAAACACAGAGAAGGCGCCTATAACGGGCCGGGCTCCAATGATGCACCCATAACCATAATGAAACCAATTACGCCGAGCACCTCAGGATATGTTTCAGAGCTTTGGAAGTTCTTTAAAAAAAAAAACACCGCTTCTCATTACCGGTGGATGAAGTTTTCTGTATCAGGAGATCGCTGTGATAGTGAGATGCTTGATATATCGCTGGTAGGCATAGTCACCATGTACATGGCATTAAAGCTGAATCCTGGGCACAAAAAACCTTCATTCAAATTAATAGGATTATATGGAATAACTCTGTCTACACTTATTTTTTTTTCTCAGTGGCCACCATACCTAATCAAAGACTTGCACCAAAAAAACATCGCTTGCCCAAAAGGGCAAGAAAAAGAAAATGGGACTCTTTATTGGGGATGAGCCAAACACCCCCCAGTTCGGTTCGCAGCAGAACATGCGAACGGGCAAATAATATGTGCGAACACGTGAACACCATTAATGTCTATGGGACACGAACATGAAAAATCAAAAGTGCTGATTTTAAAGGCTTACATGCAAGTTATTGCCCTAAAAAGTATTTGAGGACCTGGATCCTGCCCCAGGGGACATGTATCAATGCAAAAAAAGTTTTAAAAACTGCAGTTTTTTTCGGGAGCAGTGATTTTAATAATGCTTAAAGTGAAACAACAAAAATGAAATATTCCTTTAAATATCATGCCTGGGGGGTCTCCTTAGTCTGCCTGTAAAGTAGCGCATCTTTCCCATGTTTATAACAGTAACACAGCAAAATAACATTTCTAAATGAAAAAATGTA
>NC_133332.1:16535310-16615310 GCF_042186555.1 Aquarana catesbeiana
GGGGGGCGGGGGGGTTGCATTGCCAAGGAGGACCCTATGTGACAAAACACCTTGTCCCTATGTTGATGAGGACAAGGGCCTCTATCCCCCCAACTCTGGCCAGTGGTTGTGGGTGTCTACGGGGATCTGGAAGCCCCTTTTAATATTAAGGGGCCCTCAGATACCGCCCCTCCTCACATTAATGAGTACACCCTACTCATTCACAGAAAAAAAACTGTAACCCAGAAATAAGGACACCCTTTTAAAAAAAAATAAAACTCTGCATCTGTGCATGGGGGCCAATCAGCTTCTAACTTCAGCTTGTTCAATTAAGCTTTGGCAAAAAAAAAAAAAAAACAGGAAGCTGATGTGGTTTCTATTCAGAGCTGCACCAGTTTTTTTTCACTCTCCAATTTTATTATATCAACCCCATTGCCTTTTATTCTTCTCTCCCTCTACTGATACTGATGTTATGCTGCACCATTCTCCTGTGGCTAGCAGGGGGGAGAGCTAAAGCCAAACAAGCCCATAGACTTCTTTGCAGAGTGCTGAGAATCCTGGGAGTTGTAGTTTGAGACATCAGCCATATAATGGGACGAATAGACACCTTACACTGTAATTCCCAAGAGACACTGGGGCAAGGAGGAGGAGTGGAGATGCTTTCCTGGGACTGCTCAGCTAGGTTCTTCCTCTTGGTGCTGAGGGAATCGGTGATAGCACATCTGCTGCATACTGATCAGACTGTCGAGAGGACCCATCCTAACCAGCGGCTTCTATGGGGGTAGAGCTACACTTGCATGGAAGGGATTCCCATTGACGTCGGGGGTTCCTAGGGACATGGTGGGTGCACGCCACCACCAGTGACAGCAGGAAACTATCATATATAAAAGTGGTAGAAAAAATTCTTACATACATTGCCTTGGAAAAGTATTAATACCCCTTAAAATTTTCCACATTTTGTGATGTTACAACCAAAAACGTAAATTTATTTTATTGGGATTTTATGTGATAGACCAACACAAAGTGGCACATAATTGGGAAGTGGAAGGAAAATGATAAATGGTTTTCAACGTTTTTTACGAATAAATATATGAAAAGTGTGGTGTGCATTTGTATTCAGCCCCCTTTACTCTGATACCTCGAACTAAAATCTAGTGGAACCAATTGCCTTCTGAAGTCACCTAATTAGTAAATAGAGTCCACCTGTGTGTAATTTAATCTCAGTATAAATACAGCTGTTCTGTGAAGCCCTCAGAGGTTTGTTAGAGAATCTTAGTGAACAAACAGCATCATGAAGGCCAAGGAACACACCAGACAGGTCAGGGATATAGTTGCTGAGAAGTTTAAAGCAGGGTTAGGTTATAAAAAAATATCCCAAGCTTTGAACATCTCACGGAGCACTGTTCAATCCATCATCCGAAAATGGAAAGAGTATGGAACAACTGCAAACCTACCAAGACATGGCCGTCCACCTAAATTGACCGGCCGGGCAAGGAGAGGATTCATCAGAGAAGCAGCCAAGAGGTCCATGGTAACTCTGGAGGAGCTGCAGAGATCCACAGCTCAGGTGGGAGAATCTGTCCACAGTACAACTATTAGTCGTGTTCTCCACAAATCTGTCCTTTATGGAAGAGTGACAAGAAGAAAGACATTGTTGAAAGAAAGTCATAAGAAGTCCTGTTTGCAGTTTGCGAGAAGCCATGTGGGGGACACAGCAAACATGTGGAAGAAGGTGCTCTGGTCAGATGAAACCAAAATTGACCTTTTTGCCCTAAAAGCAAAACGCTATGTGTGGTGGAAAACTAACACTGCACATCACCCTGAACACACCATCCCCACTGTGAAACATGGTGGTGGTAGCATCATGTTTTGGGGATGCTTTTCTTCAGCCGGGACAGGGAAGCTGGTCAGAGATGATGGGAAGATGGATGGAGCCAAATACAGGGCAAAGTTAGAAGAAAACTTGTTAGAGTCTGCAAAAGACTTGAGACTGGGGTGGAGGTTCACCTCCCAGCAGGACAACGACCTGAAACATACAGCCAGCGCTACAATGGAATGGTTTAGATAAAAGTATATTCATGTGTTAGAATGGCCCAGTCAAAGTCCAGACCTAAATCCAATTGAGAATTTGTGGCAAGACTTGAAAATTGCTGTTCACAGACGCTCTCCATCCAATCTGACAGAGCTTGAGCTATTTTGCAAAGAAGAATGGGCAATAATTTCACTCTCTAGATGTGCAAAGCTGGTAGAGACATCCCCAAAAAGACTTGCAGCTGTAATTGCAGTGAAAGGCGGTTCTACTAAGTATTGACTCCGGGGGGCGCCATACAAATGTACCCCCCACACTTTTCACATATTTATTTGCAAAAAATGTTGAAAACCATTTATCATTTTCCTTCCACTTCACAATTATGTGCCACTTTGTGTTGGTTTATCACATATAATCCCAATAAAATACATTTAAGTTTTTGGTTGTAACATGACAACATGTGGAAAATTTCAAGGGGTATGAATACTTCTTCAAGGCACTGTATATGATGTTCAGCTCTCACCAAAGAAGGGAGTTGCAGGAGCAAAAATATGGGTGTTCATCTGAACGCCCAAACAACCAAAGTTCGTTTCCGGACCTAGGCTTGGACTGAACTGTTGGCTCATCTCTAGATATAAGAAAAAAATCCCTGATACAGGGACAGAGACATTGATATAAAGCCAGCAATTGGGCAGATTTACTAAAACTGGAGAGTGCAAAATCTGGTGCAGCACTGCATAGAAACCAATAGAAACCAGCTTCCAGGTTTTATTGTCAAAGCTTAATTAAACAATCTGAAGTCAGATGCTGATTGGCTACCGTGCACAGCTGCACCAGATTCCGAGTGCTCCAGTTTTAGTAAATCTCCCCCAATAACTCTAAAACGTAAAAATGGCTGCCATTGGGTTTGAAGTGGACGGAGTAATTCCCCTCTTCTAATTTCTGCCATATACTTTCCTGCATATGTGTGCCGATATCCTAATTCAGATGCAAATTGATTGCAGAGGAGACAGCTGTTCCGATTATTTGCACTAATTTCGATAATAAACGGGTTAATAATGTAAAAGGCAAATTACCCCCTGAAGGGCCCTGTGCCCTTGCTACTCAGCATGTTCTGATATATGACTATTATCCAGTCTAATATAGTTAATAAAGGACTTTAAAGGTCATTGACTGCCATGAAAAATATGCAGATTTTTCAGCTCGAAATTTGAGTTCAGTAAAAGCTCCCATTTACTATTTCGTACTTTCTGCCTGTAACATAATTGGAGTTCAATTTTCTCTTTCTCACTTATATTTAACTCCCGTTTTGTGGTTCTTCACTTTGCTGAGTCCTTCCGGTGATCCATTTTTTTTCCTTGTAAAGTTGAAATCAAATGTGCCTATTTTTGGGCGTCCCTGGTCCCTTCCCTACGCCCGCTCCTCATCGCCTCATCTACAAGCTAATAAAAAATTTAACCACTTCAAGAGCAGGCCTATTTCAGACAAGTCGTTTACAAGTTAAAATCTGTATTTTTTGCTAGAAAATGACTTAGAACTCCCAAACACACACACACACACATATATATATATATATATATATATATATATATATATATATATATATATAGTGTATATATACAGTGGAACCTTGGATTACGAGCATACTCCATTCCAGGAGAATGCTTGTAATCCAAATCACTCGCATATCAAAGCGAGTTTCCCCATAGAAGTCAATGGAAACGTTCCACATTGACTTCTATTACATGCAATACCGCATGTGGCCAGAGGTGGGGGGGCGCCGGAGAGCCACGGAAATACTCGGGGAGATTGGCTTGGTAACAGAATATTTCCAAGTGTTTCCGAGCACTTCCGAGTGATTACGAGTATTTCGGAATGGCTCCGAACCATTCCGAGTGTCCCTGGCGTCCCCCGCACCTCTGGCCAAATGCGGTACTGCACCACCCATTAGCTTGAATTCTGTCAGTCAGAATATTTTTTTAAAAAGTTGCTAGTCTTTTAAAACGCTCGTTAACCGCGTTACTCGTAAACCAAGGTTCCACTTTATGTATATCTATATATTTATATTTATAAATATTAATTTTTTTTTAGCAGAGAACCTACAGAAATAAAATGGCGGTTGTTGCAATATATTATGTCACACTGTATTTGCGCAGCGGTCTTTCGAATGCAATTATTTTGGAAAAAAACACACTTCAATGAATTAAAAAAATAAAAATGAACAGTAAAGTTAGTCCAATGTTTTTGTATAATGTGAAAAATTATGTTTTACGCTGAGTAAATAGATACCTAGCATGTCACGCTTTAAAACTGTGCACTGTAAACATCCTTTGTGACAGTAATAGGTGGTGACAGGTACTCTTTATGGAGGGATCTGGGGTCTAAAAGACCCCAAACCCCTCCTCTGCACTCTAACCACTTCAATACCGGGCACTTTCCCCTTTCCTGCCCAGGACAATTTTCAGCTTTTAGCGCTGTCGCACCTTGAATGACAATTGTGCGGTCATACTACACTGTACCCAAACAAAATTTTAATCATTTTCTTTCCACAAATAGAGCTTTCTTTTGCTGGTATTTGATCACCACTGGGGTTTTTATTTTTTGCTAAACAAACTAAAAAATCCCGACATTTTTGAAAAAAAAAGTCTTTCTTTGTTTCTGTTATAAAATTTGGATTTCTCCTTCACTGATGAGGAGGCACTGATATGTAGAATTGATGGGCACTGATAGGCGGCACTGATATGCAGCACTGATGGGCACCGATAGGCTACACTGATGGGCACTGATAGGTGGCACTGATGGGCACTAATAGGTGGCACTGATGGGCTGCACTGATGGGCACTGATAGGTGGCTGTGATGGGCACTGATAGATGGCACTGGATAGGCAGCACTGATGAGGAACTACTGACAGACATTACTGACTGGCATCTGAAGGGCACTGACAGGTATTACTGATGGGGCACTGATTGACACATTTATGGGCACTGATTGGCACTTTGATGTCTTATATGCACTTATATCTTTGTATTATGCACTTATATCTTTGTATTATGACACTTCTTACCTGTCCAGTGGGCTGCCAATAGTGTAATTAAGGATGGGCTGTTCAAAGCAATACCCATTATTTAGGCATTCATCTCTCAATGAAGTGGAGAGGGTTACCTCTCCAAGAGCCCCCCCCCCCCCCCCCCCCCCATAATGTTAGAAATGGCCCATGAGAGGGGGGGAGGAGAGGGAATCTGATAGGTGTACCTTATACTTTGGTCTTTAAAAACTCCCTCAAATAAATGTTATCTTGATGTTGGCCAAGAATGTTTGTGTCTAATCTGCTTTCCCTGTTTATGTGCAAAATGAATAATTGTTTCTTTTTGGTTTGACTCCACAGTTTCCTTCCACGCCACAGGAATGGCAGACTGTGGCCTCCCACTTTGCCCAGCGGTGGGACTTTCCTAACTGCGGAGGGGCAATTGATGGGAAACACATCCACATCGTCCCACCACCCAACTCGAGGTCGTACTATTATAATTATAAGGGGTTCAACAGTATTGTGATGTTGGCGGTGGTGTCGGCTAATTACGAGTTCCTGTATGTGGACGTGGGGAAGAATCGCCGGATCTCCGATGGTGGAGTCATCGCCCAGACGGAGTTCTACAGGCGTCTCCAGAATGGCAGCTTGGACTTGCCACCTCCAGAAGACAATGTAGAAGGACTCCCATTCGTCTTCTTTGCGGATGAAGAATTTGTTCTGGGGGACCATCTTATGCGGCCATTCCCGATGAGGACCCTCACCCCGGACCAGAGGGTTTTTAATTACCGGCTGGCCAGAGCCAGAAGAGTGGTGGAGAACACATTTGGAATCATGGCCAGCCGGTTCCACCTATTTCTTACACCGATACACATGGCGGAGTACAAACTGAATCATATTATCCTGGCGTGCTGTGTTCTACACAACTTTTTACAGCAACATTCTGCCAACTATGCTGGCTCAATTGGGCCTGAGGCTGGAATTCCAAATAAACCAACCCTGACGGCGCTTGAAAGTGGCCGTCCTGGCTTGCCCCCCCTGAGTGCCTGATGTCCGGCTAAGATACCTTTAATTCTTTGCGGGTAGGGGGGCTATCAATATGCCAGACAATGTCTAAAACCTTTTTCAAATAAAAAAAAAAAATTACTGAAATCTTTGGTGACATTTACTGCTTGTGTTTGTTTTAGCTGACTCTGACAGAAATGTGGTGTGTCCTGAAAATAGCTTGATTGTGTAACATTAAAAAGCACTGTTGGGTGTTATTTACTAAAGGCAAAGACACTTTGCACTACAAGTGCACTTGAAACTGCACTTGTAGTGCAAAGTGGATTTGCCCTCAGGAAATAACACCCATTGTCACAGAAAACACCAATTAGAGCACCACAAAAATGTTGGAGCGTTGAGACAATAATCCACACATTCTTGATTATCAATATTTTTAATACCAGCACAATCACATGTGCATTTAGAAAAGGTTTTTAAAACAAACCAACATGTTTGTTGTATAACAATTTTTGGGGTCACATTAGAAAAAGTAGAAATGTCCATTTAAGATAAAACAGGCATGGTAAAACTTGAAGGCAATATCAGATGCACACAAATTTCCGAATGTCAACATGTGCTACCTGCCATCACGGGGGATCAAGGGAAGTGTTTTTGGGGTGCAACCCCTTCCTCACAGCTACTTTATTATTGAGGAAGGGGTTGCACCCCCAAAACGCCTACATTGATCTTCCGTGATGGCAGATAGCACATGTTGACACACTGTGTGTATCTTCAAAATTTGGCTTTTCTCAAATTAGTCAAAAAAATGTCAATTCTTTTTAGCACACCAAAAACCTATGGGATTTGGAGGGGTTTTAAACTCTCCCTAAAACATCAATGATGTTCTTCATTTTTTGCTGAACATCACTGATGTTTTTCTGGATGTTTTCCAAGTCCCTATTACACCCCATGATCTCCCCAATCAGGATCTGTGCACTTTCCGAGGTGAAAGGATCTGGATCCACAACATCATGATCACCTAAAAAGATAGAAACCAAAAAACAACATGTATTATAAATATGCCGGCATCCATCTCTTACCTGAGCCTGTGGTTGCAGACACTCACCTGTTGTGGTGCCAATTTCCACCACATCTTCCTCCTCCTGCTCTGCTTGGCTTGGGTGGATTTTCCCTTCTTCCAGAGGTGGGGGGTCTCTGGTCTCCTCGGATGAGGGGTGTCAGGAGACTAGTAGACCAGACTGTGTGGACTGCACAGAGATAACCCAAAACACATGTAAGTGAATAGTGATATTTATTAAAATAAGTGATAATTTAGAAAATACAAACAGTGAACAACCAACCCAACAAACCCACTACAAACAACAATATCTACAGCAAGGGGCAATACCGGAATCACAGATGTCAGCCAGGCCAGGGTCATACACAGCAGGTCAGCAAGAACAAGGGATATACCAGAGACATAAACGTTAGCCAAGCCAAGGTCATACACAGGAAGATCAGTAAATGAGGGACAGGGAACCAACAGGACAGAGAGGGAATGGATCGGGCTGAAGGGTACAGGAACACAGAAGGGATCGGGTCAGGATAAGCTCGGGCACAAGGTCAGATGCAGGCTCAGGATCGGGTAACAGGCGAACAAGGTCAGGGCTCAAGGAGAGAGATACCAAGGCAAGCATATGAGGGCTTGCCGGGTATTTATAGGACTGACTGTGATTGACTTCAAGTCACACCTGAGCGCAGGGAGTGTTGTCTGCTCCATACTGCCAGGATCCATCCGCTGGTGGACGTCAGTACTGCAGCCAAAAGATGAAATGACACCAGCAGGGAAATATTCTCCTGACAGTTCAACACTGCCAGGAGACACCTGCTGGTGGACCCCAGTACTGCATGCCAAACGATATATCTTACCAGCGGATGAATCCTTTCCTGACAGTACCCCCCCTAAAGGAGTGGCCTCCGGACGCTCCAACTAGTCTTAATTGTCCATAGTCTATGGCATCAGGCAGAATGGTGGAAGAAGGCTGGTCATCAGGCCCATCCAGGCAGACAGCTGGCACATCAGAGTCATTGAGCTGGGTAGCAGACAGGAACAAACCAAGTTGGGCAGCAGACAGGAACAAACCGAGCTGGGCAGCAGGCTCCGGGTCATCGAGCTGGGCAGCAGGCTCCGGGTCATCGAGCTGGGCAGCAGGCTCCGGGTCATCGAGCTGGGCAGCAGGCTCCGGGTCATCGAGCTGGGCAGCAGGCTCCGGGTCATCGAGCTGGGCAGCAGGCTCCGGGTCATCGAGCTGGGCAGCAGGCTCCGGGTCATCGAGCTGGGCAGCAGGCTTCGGGTCATCGAGCTGGGCAGCAGGCTTCGGGTCATCGAGCTGGGCAGCAGGCTTCGGGTCATCGAGCTGGGCAGCAGGCTCCGGGTCATCGAGATGGACAGCAGGCTCCGGGTCATCGAGATGGACAGCAGGCTCTGGAACATTAGGCCGAACAGCGAGCACCGTAAGGGCAGGCCGGATTACAGACACCGGCTCAGCAAGCTGGGTAACGGACCCCGGCCCAGTGGGCTGGGTAACAGCCCCCGACTCAGCGAGCTGGACACCGGGCACTGGTTTGGCAAGCCGGATAATGGATACTGGCTTGACAGGCAAAGTGACGGACTTCGGTTTAGCAGACTGGGTAACGGGTACCAGTTCAGCAGACCAGGTAACGGGCACCGATTCAACAGACTGGGTAATGGGCACCGATTCAGCAGGCTGAGACACGGGCACCGAAACTCCAGGCTGAAACACGGGCACCGAAACTTCAGGCTGAGACACGGGCACCGAAACCTCAGGCTGAGATACCAACATCACGACATCAGGCTGGAAGACAGGTACCAGGATATCAGGCTGGAGGATGGGCACATCAGACCGGAAAGCAGGCTCATCAGGCTGAACAGTGGGCACATCAGGCTGGAAAGTGGGTACCAAGACATCAGACCGGGCAGCAGGTGCTGGAACTTCAGGCTGGACAGCAAAGACAGGCGCTGGCACATCAGGCAGAACAGCAGGTACTGGCACAACAGGCTGAAAAGGTACATCGGACTGGTCAGTAGTCGCTGGAGCGTCAGGCTGGAACATGGACACTGGGATTTCAGGCTGAGCAGCAGGCACTGGGACCTCAAACTGGG
This sequence comes from Aquarana catesbeiana, assembly GCF_042186555.1. Lineage (NCBI taxonomy): Eukaryota > Metazoa > Chordata > Amphibia > Anura > Ranidae > Aquarana > Aquarana catesbeiana. Next base: position 16,544,513 of record NC_133332.1, read on the forward strand.
CAGCGGACACAGGCATTGGCACAACTGGCTGAGTAGCAGACACTGGCACATCAGGCTGGAAAGCGGACTGGAAAGCCGGCACCGAGACATCAGACCAGGCAGCGGGTACTGGAACTTTAGACTGGGCAGCAGACACAGGCGCTGGCACATCGGGCAGAACAGCAGGTGCTGGCATACCAGGCTGAACAATAGGTACATCGGACTGGACAGTAGTCACTGAAGCGTCAGACTGGAACTCTGGTAGCAAAACTTTAGGCTGGAACATGGACACAAGGTCATCAGACCGGTCAGCAGGCACTGGACCGTCAGGCTGGGTGGCAGGCACTGGACCGTCAGGCTGGGTGGCAGGCACTGGACCGTCAGGCTGGGTGGCAGGCACTGGACCGTCAGGCTGGGTGGCAGGCACTGGACCGTCAGGCTGGGTGGCAGGCACTGGACCGTCAGGCTGGGTGGCAGGCACTGGACCGTCAGGCTGGGTGGCAGGCACTGGACCGTCAGGCTGGGTGGCAGGCACTGGACCGTCAGGCTGGGTGGCAGGCACTGGACCGTCAGGCTGGGTGGCAGGCACTGGACCGTCAGGCTGGGTAGCAGGCACTGGACCGTCAGGCTGGGTAGCAGGCACTGGACCGTCAGGCTGGGTAGCAGGCACTGGACCGTCAGGCTGGGTAGCAGGCACTGGAACGTCAGACTGGGTAGCAGGCACTGGAACGTCAGACTGGGTAGCAGGCAGAGGTTTGGCAGAATCAGGTGGGTTAGTTGGTGTGGAAGCAAGTTGGGTTACTGGCAGGATCGTGTGGGTAGGAAAGAATTTTTGTTTCTTTTTTGGTTTAGCCCGTGCAGTTTTGTATGTAGGTGCAGGGCTGTAAGAAAAGAAAGTAGCTGGATCGGAAGAAGACCAAGGAACTGTAGCTAGAGAGGGGTTTTGTGGGACTGTTACAGGTGGAGGAGGAGAGACAGGTGGATTGAAGGCGGGATAGGTGCTACACTTGGAGACTGGGTAGTAGTATTTGGTAGGGGGTTGAGTAAACTGGGCTGTAGCTGAGGTTACCATAGGCGACGGGGAGATAGATTTTTGGGAAGGCAGGTGATTAATGGTAGGGCTGGAATATTGTGGCTTAGCTAAAGACAGGAGATCTGACCATGCCTGCAGCACAGGTTGAACAAATGCTGATTCACACACAGCCTGACTAATCAAGGATTGCACCGACTGGATGCAACTAGACAAGACCTGCTGTGAACAGGAGGAATAGTGTTCCATGAAATAGGCTGGATCATCCTCTAACAACCAAATCAGGGATTCAACTTGGCCATTATTGAAGGGGGGAGAAAAATCATCACTTCCCTCGGGAATGCATGACAGGGCTAGTTTAGCACATAACTGGATCAGGGGCTGAGCATCTTCAAATGACATACACCCCTGATCCACTAGGGAATGAGCTAATCGGATAGTTTCCATTAGCTGGTCACTAGTCCACCCTTTTAAAATCTGGCCACAATATTCACCATCCTCTTCCGCTAGCAGAGAATAATAAATTATTTCATTGCAATCCATATTAGCAGACCTAACAAACCAGGATGGTTTCTCAATGCAGCCACGTCTGGTCAGGGATGGCCTTGGTATACTGTCAGGAGACTAGTAGACCAGACTGTGTGGACTGCACAGAGATAACCCAAAACACATGTAAGTGAATAGTGATATTTATTAAAATAGGTGATAATTTAGAAAATACAAACAGTGAACAACCAACCCAACAAACCCACTACAAACAACAATATCTACAGCAAGGGGCAATACCGGAATCACAGATGTCAGCCAGGCCAGGGTCATACACAGCAGGTCAGCAAGAACAAGGGATATACCAGAGACATAAACGTTAGCCAAGCCAAGGTCATACACAGGAAGATCAGTAAATGAGGGACAGGGAACCAACAGGACAGAGAGGGAATGGATTGGGCTGAAGGGTACAGGAACACAGAAGGGATCGGGTCAGGATAAGCTCGGGCACAAGGTCAGATGCAGGCTCAGGATCGGGTAACAGGCGAACAAGGTCAGGGCTCAAGGAGAGAGATACCAAGGCAAGCATATGAGGGCTTGCCGGGTATTTATAGGACTGACTGTGATTGACTTCAAGTCACACCTGAGAGCAGGGAGTGTTGTCTGCTCCGTACTGCCAGGATCCATCCGCTGGTGGACGTCAGTACTGCGGCCAAAAGATGAAATGACACCAGCAGGGAAATATTCTCCTGACAGTTCAACACTGCCAGGAGACACCTGCTGGTGGACCCCAGTACTGCATGCCAAACGATATATCTTACCAGCGGATGAATCCTTTCCTGACAAGGGGTGTCCTCCAAGTCTTTTATCCCCTATGTAACAAAAAATAGGTATACTTAGCACACAGATATTTGATGGCAGAACTATAAATATGAAACATTGTTTGGAAGTGGGGTACAATTTTTTTTGTGGGCAGAGTTCCAAGATGTTGCATTTTTCTTGTCCTTTGTCAAGCTTCAATACTTTACCTGTCTTGTACAAGCTTCACAGATGGAGACCCCCCTATAGTATACACTGGAGCACCTGTGTGGCCCCCCTAATAAAAAGGGTGTTCTTGTGTCCCACACTAGTGCTCCAGTGTCCAGATGTGTAAACAGCTGCTGAGTGTCCTCTCCTTACACAGAATCTAGTTTGCATTTCATTCTAGTAACAAACCTATCTACACAACCAAATTATTTTCAGACAAGTAGGCCCTAAAAAATGTGGGCAAATGCATATGGCCAAAACAATGGTGTTTTCTAGGCCGCACGAAAAATGTTCGATACGAACGAATAATATGCCCATGAACATGAAAGTTGACATTTTAAAATGGATAACAGTTAAGAAAAGCACATGGAGCAGCACGAACGTAATAAACATAAAAAGAATCGGAACACAGCACAACTACTTACTTTTTTGCAGCACTCTCCGGATCCTTCTGTACTGCTCGTGCTCTCTTAATTTGAGGTCCGACCACCGTTTCCTGAGCTGATCTTTCGATCGTCGTACCCCGAAATTTCGGTGCAGACTTTTGACCATTTTCGCCATGATCTTGGCCTTTCTGACATTGGGGTTGGGGTAAGGTCCATACTTCCCGTCATAGTCGGCCCTCTTCATTATGTTGACCATCTCCAACATCTCCCCAAAGGACATATTTGATGCCTTATATCGTCTCCTTCTGGATCGGGATGTTTCTGCCTCCGGGCTTTCCTCCTCCTCCTCGTTGGTGTAATTATCAGACACCTGCTGTGTCTCCACCATGTGCTCTTCCCCACTGCGACAAACGAGAAGGGGCGGGGAATAGACTAGAAAGAACGTCAGGGGCGGGCGGAGTTTCACGCATGTGCAGTGTCTATAAAGCGTAACACGCGTGCGTAGTACGTACGATCTGTGAGTGGAGGAAGGTGTAACGGAGGCGCCGATCGTAAGAGCGAAGGTAAGATTTAACATTGGGCCTATACTGCTTCTATATTGAGGCCTGTATTTGCAAAAGTTTAGGAGACTTTAGGCTGACATTAGGGTTTGTCTTGTGTTGTGTCTTGCAGTTAAAATGGATATCTTGAAGGATGATGACTTTATGCCAATCTTCATTGATATGTTCAGGGAGCTGCCCTGTCTGTGGCAGATAAACCACCCCGAATATAAGAACCAAACAAAGAGGAAGGCAGCGCTGGATAATTTGTTGGAATTTGTGAAGACGGTGATCCCCACGGCAGACATCACCTATTTGAAGGTTCTAATTGGTGGCCTGAGGAGCACTTATCTAAGGGAGCACAAGAAGGTCCAGGATTCCCAGAGATCAGGAGCTGCAGATGACATTTATGTCCCCAGGCTGTGGTACTATGGCAGGCTGCATTTTCTGTCAGGTCAGACTGAACCCAGGCCAGCACTCTCCACTCTTCCTTCCATGCTTCCTTCCCCCCCAGCTGAGGCTTCTGACGCCCAACCTGGGCCTTCCAGGCAGCAACATGTGGAGGAGCCCAGCTTGAGCCATTTATAGCATTCCCCTAAATATTTCTGGTTGTCCAATCAATGATGTGAAATAGATGTTAGTTTGGAGTACTAATTTATGATTGTGATTGATGAAGCAAAAACTAAAACCAGGTCCCTTTTTCATACACAGGGAAGTCTCAGCCAGGAGGTGGCCTGGCCAAGCAGGCTGCCTGATACCCAGGTCCCTCCCCTCCACCTTCAAAGACAAAGTGGCAGGAAGAGGAGTAACCCGGGGGAGGCTGCCATAGGCCTCTTTTGGAAGGCTACAGAGGCCCTGAGAAGCCCCCACAGTGTGGAGGAGGACTTTGCTGGCATAACTGCCTGCAAAATGATGCAGATGGAGGAGGGCCAACGACTCCTGTGTGAGTTCTTAATTTTGGAAGCTCTCAATAAGGGGTTGAGGGGCCAAATAACATGTGCTACCTACATTTGTGACCTCACACATGGTCCTCCTCCTCCTCCTCCTCCTCCTCCAGGTTCTACTCCTCCTCCTCCTCCAGGTCCTACTCCTCCCCCTGCCACATCTCCAACACCAGAGCCACAGCGTGGAAAGAAGCGTGGAAAGAAGACCAGAGAGTGATGACCTGGGTTCAGTCTGGTCTGGCAGAATATGCAGCCTCTCGTAGAACCACAGCCTGGGGACACAGATGTCATCTGCTGCTTTCCAGATCTCTGGGACTTCTGGACCGGACTACACTCCCTTAGATATGGACTCCTCAGGCCACCAATTTTGCTGTAACAGAGTTGATGTGTGCCCTGGGGGTCAAAGGCTTCACCAATGTCTGCTGTTTCTCCAGCGTTGCCTCCCTCTTTGTTTGGTTCTGAGCCCTTAATAAAGGAATTTTTGTTTCAAGTATACTTGCCTGTGTGTGTTTTCCTTCAAAAAGGACAGTTTGTTTGTGAGGAGGCAGGTACATTTCAAAACTACAATGTGAAATTAACAAGAGACACCAACACCAAACAATCTCCTTGAGATTAAATAATACAAGATATCAATGGTGTTGTGGTAACTTGACACACAAAACCACACAAAAATATTATGGAGTAAAACACAAAAAAACAAAAATAAAAAAAACAGCCTTGGAAAAACTACAAACCCCCCCCCCAAAAAAAACAGCCTTCCAAAAATAAAAAATAAAATAAAAAACAACAAAAAAGAAATTTTGTCAGATGGGACAAATCAATATATTGAGGGAATCCCGATAAATAATAAAGAAAGAAGTTTGTGAGAAGTCTATGTGAATATGAGCAGCAAAACTACTTAATTCTTCTCACATTATAAAGAAGAAGAGAGTGCGCTGTATTAAACTATTTAAAACATTGCAGCGTGACGAAAGTGCTGTATCCATTGCGAACGCTAATTTTACCAGACCGAGCTGTTCCGTCTCGGAATTTCTTCTGAGCATGCTTGGCACTTTGTGTGTCGGAACTGGCCATACACGGTCGGAATTGACGCGATCGGATTTTGTTGTCGGAAAATTTTATAGCCTGCTCTCAAACTTTGTGTGTCGGAAAATCCGATGGAAAATGTCCGATGGAGCCCACACACGGTCGGAATTTCCGACAACACGCTGCGATCGCACATTTTCCCTTGGAAAATCCGACCGTGTGTATGGGGCATTAGAGATAGTCGGCAACCAGGTGATTGATGCACATAATAAAACCCTTATATAACTACTCCCTGCCGGAAGACCATCATATGACGTCCTGGACTTAAAGTGGTGATATCTGAATGATGCCTGTAGCTATAGGCATTATCCAGATATCTTTGTTTTCAGCCAGCGATTCCCTATCTTGTAAAAGCCATCCTAGCGGTTCATGAGCCACTGGATGGCTTTTACAGGCAGTGGGAGGCGTGCCTCTCCAGGCTCTCCCATGTGATTAGGGACCCTGAGAACAGATCCAGCGGATTACCACAGAGGACCGTATAGTCCCCGGCCATCTCTATGACCCTGGGGAGCCGGAAGCGACGCCACAATGTCACTTCCGGCACAGGCAGATATTAACACTGCCAATTTTTCACCCTGGAAAGTAGAAATCTGTGTTTTTTGTTTTTTTGTCTCATGCTTTCCAGGATAGAGGAGATATCTGGGGTCTTATTGACCCCAGATGTCTCCATCAAGAGGACCTTATTCCTATTACAAGGGATGTTTACATTATTTGTAATAGGAATAAAAGTGATAAAAAAATAAATAAATAGATGGTGTAAAAAAAAAACAAATAAAAAAAATAAAAAAATTGTTATAAGTAAAAAAAGGAATTAAAGCGCCCCTGTCCCTTCGTGCTTGCACGCAGAAGCAAACGCATATGTAGGTCGTGCCCGCATATGTAAACAACGTTTGGACCACACATGTGAGGTAACACCACGAACGTTAGAGTGAGAGCATTAATTCTAGCACTTGCACTCCTCTGTAACGCTAAACTGGTAACCTGGTAATTTTTTTACCGCGTCACCTATAGAGATATTCAAGTACTGTCGTTTTGCGCTATTCCACCAATGTTCTCAATTTTAAAGTGTGACATGTTTGGTATCTATTTACCTGTCGTAACATCTTTTAAATTTGACCAAAACATTGGGTTATCTATGGTGATTTTTGCATTAAAATTCATTAAAGTCTATTTTTTTTTGTTTGTTTCAATTATTTTTATTGAGGTTTTACAGAATAAAGTGTTTTACAAACATTCAAACATATATATCGAGAATATTCCATTTGGTGATGGTAACAAAAGTACATGGATAAACTTAAGCCTCGCGGACTTTAGAGAACTAATAGAGCTGGGCAATGAAAAGGATAAAGTCCCGGGAATAAGGAACCTTGTGTTAGTTCTGCTGAGTGTGCCGGATACACCTCCAGTCCACCATTAAAGTCTATTATTTCCCCAAAAATAGCGTTTTAAAAAGTTGCTGCGCAAATACCGTGTGACATAAAAAATTTCAACGACCGCCATTTTATTTTCTAGGGTCTTTGTTAAAATATATATATAATATTTGGGTGTTCTGAGTAATTTTTTTAGCAAAAAAAAAAAAAAGATGATTTTTACATGTAGGAGAGTAATGCCTGAATTGGCCCGTTTGAAGGTTTTGAGCCCACCTTCTGTTGAGCTCAGATCATGCGTGTCTGTTCCCGGAGCAGCTTCGACTAGCTGTACAGATTGAGACATCTGTTAAAAATCTGACTAGCAGGCGTATTTCCCATTCATTACCAGCCACAAATAACCAGCGACCCGGGATGTATTTCTTCCTCATTATGCTGGGTGAATTTCTGCTGCTGCCTGAATTTTGTTGTGTTTTCTGATATATTTATTACAATGGCGGCCACTCATAACCTAAAGAGACAGGTGGGAAGAAAAAGTAAAAAAAAAACAAATGAAAGAGGAGGGGGAACAGAATATTTGGTGTATTGCTTTATTCTTGATATTGCAACATCACGTACAAAGTAGTCCTGTACCAAAATGAAAATTTAGGATGCACTTGCCCAAAAACCGAAACCAAAATGGACATTTTTTTTCTTTTTAATTCTAATTATTGTTGCTGGCATTTTTGCAAGTCAATCGGACTTGCATTGACGTCAATAGGGGGCGTTTTCGCATTGAAGTCAATAGGACGCATTTTTGCATTGAGGTCAATGGGATGCAATTTTACATTGAAGTCAATAGGGGGAGCGTTTTTGCATTGAAGTCAATGGGACGCGATTTTGCACTGAAGTCAATAGGGAGCGTTTTTGCATTGAAGTCGCATGGGACGCAGCATCAAATTGTAATGAAAGGTTCACCCAAAGAGCTGAACTGGTTAATGAATTGGCGCCAGATCTCACCGGCCCTTTCATGGGTTCTGAAAGATGGGAGGTGGCGGAGGTGGGGCTTCCTGATCATATGATCACTGTGGTTGGCTATCAAAGTGGTCACATGATTGTGAGCCCCCTCCCATCTGCTAACAATCATAAACAATGACCGGGAGCTGTCAGTGACAGCGAGATCACTGTGTTGTCAGTACAGAACAGTGATGCATGTATGCCTACAAGCAGTGTTAAGACCCATTGCTGTGTATTATGCCGCTGGGAAGAGGCTAAAGAGGTATGTAAACCCTAAAGCCCCATACACACTATTAGATTTTCTGCAGACTTTTGTCTTCAGATTTACCAAAACCATATAATATGAGGTCAAACCTTAAGAGTTTCAATTGGTATGCAATCAGGCAGGCCCTTGCACTACACGGTTTTCGTAAATCTGAAGACAACAATCTGCAGAAAATCTAATAGTGTGTATGGGGTCTTACAATGAGCTTCTCTTATTTGCTCAATTTTGGGCTGCCATTGAAAGCGTTTTGTTATTAGATGTGTGCAATGCCGAAAAATTTGTTGGTTTTCGTTTCATTCGTTATTTTTTCCGGGTCATTCGTTATGATCGCGATCCGTAAATTCGTAAATTTGAAAATTCGTAAATTTGAAAATTCGTAAGAATGAAAATAAGAAAGAAAATACGAAAATTCGACAGAACTAACTAACTAACAACTATCTATTAAATTATAGGTATTGGAATTTCCTTTCAAATTTGGCTATTAGTAATCGTAACAAATACGAACTTATCCGAAGTTACCAATTACGGGTTATTTATTCGAAATAACGAATGCCACATCTAAACAAATGGAACGGAACAAATTAATAATAAATAATAGTAATAATAATAAAGAGTTTTTATTATTATTATTGTTATTTATTATTATTTTTAATTACTATTATTAATTTGTTATTTTTAATTTTTTTTTTATTATTATTTTTTAATTATTTTCATTAATTTGTTTGATTTGTTTAGATACGGCATTTATTTCGGAAAATTTGTAACTTCTGGAAAATTTGCATTCATTACGTTCGCTAACAGCCAAATTTGAAAGGAACTTCCAAGACCTATAATTTAATAGTTATTAACCACTTCGGCCCTGGAAGGATTTGCCCTCTTCCCGACCAGGCCATTTTTTGCTATACGACACTGCGTCACTTTAACTGACAATTGCGCGGTCGTGTGACGTTGTACTCAAACAAAATGTATGTCCTTTTTTCCGCACAAATAGAGCTTTCTTTTGGTGGTATTTGATCACCTCTGCGGTTTAATTTTTTGCGCTATAAACAAAAAAACTGCGAGAATTTTGAAAAAAACACAATATTGTGTACTTTTTGCTATAATAAATATCCAAAATTAAAAAAAAAAAAACACTTTTTTCCTCAGTGTAGGCCGATATGTATTCTTTTTGGTAAAAAATTATTTTCTTCTACATATTTTTGTTAAAAAAAAAAAAAATTGCAAAAAGCGTATATTGATTGGCTTGCGCAAAAGTTATAGTGTCTACAAAACAGGGGATAGATTTTTTTTAAATTTTTTTCTTTACTAGTAATGGCGGCGATTTTTATCGTGACTGTGACATTATGGCAGACACATCAGACACTTTTGACACTATTTTGGGACCATTGACATATATTTTTTTTATATTTATACAGCGATCAGAGCTAAAAATAGCCACTGATTACTGTATACATGTCACTGGTAGGGAAGGGGTTAGCACTAGGGGGCGATCAAGGAGTTAACTGTGTTCCCTAGGTGTGTTCTAACTGTAGGGGGATGGGACTGACTAGGGGAGGAGACGGATCGGTGTTCATACTTAGTAAGAACACACAATCTGTCTCCTCTCCCCTGAGAGAACCGGGATTACACACACAGATCCCGGTTCTCGCTCTGTCACGAGCGATCGCGGCGGCACGGCGATCATCGGCTCTGGGGACACGCAGCGAGCGCGCTGTGACGACTTAAAGGAGTGACGTGCAGCTATGGAGATTTGCGCAGCCTTGCCAACCTGCCGCAGTATAACTGCGGCAGCTGGTCGGCTAGTGGTTAATAGTTAAGTTACTATTAGTTAGTTATTATTTCAGATTTTCGATTTTTCTGATTTTTTTTTTGGACATTTCCAAATTAACAAATTTGTCAAAATTCTTTAAGAAAACTAATTCGGAACAAAACAAATTGCACTTGTCTTTTTGTTATATCTGTTCAATAAGTGCAAAGAAATTACCACTTGGCCCCAGCAGAATTCTAGTGCTGACCCAAGTCCTGTGCATTCTGCAGCATTATCTCAAGCAGCTGTAGCCGTGGCGCTGCTGTCAGTGGCGGCAGCACAGCCCCAGCTGTCACACAGCCATCTTTGCTGCAGTGACACCTTTCCCTCTCCCCTGTCGCGATTGTGTAGAGCGGATTCACAGGGAGAGAGGAGAGAGACTGGGAAGGGCTGCAGAGGCTGTCATTCCCTTCCCCAGAGGAGAGGGGGAGACACTGTGAAGCTGCAGCTATTGTCTGGAAGCCCCACCCACTGCTCAGGACAGCAGCAGGTGATTGGCTGCAGCAGTCCCCGGGAAGAGGAAACCCAACCCCCAGCTGGGGAAGGACTGTTGGAAGGTGCACTCCCCTTAAAGCAGCTCCAGTCCAGGAAGAACTGTGTGGGACTACAAGTCCCAAGGAGGAAGTGCAGCTGAGGAAGGAGGAAAAGGACGGGAAAGACCGGGCTCTAGGTCAGCCCAATGTGGAGAGGAGAAAGAGAGAGAGTGATGCTTCATGCAGCTGCTGGTGTCCTGCCCACCCTTCTGACTGAGACTGGTGATACAGCAGAGTGCCCATGCCACATTGAGTTTTGTTGGATCAAGGGGCGAACAGTTGGACCTGTCAGAGAGCCTACTGCTATTATTGAAGGGACAGTAGAGCGTGTGCAGGGGACCGAGTCGTGGAGAAATGGGATCCAGTTGAGTTGTGGGAGAGAACATCTGCATCTGGTGAATCTATAGCTTCACCCAGGATCATTGTTACAGCATCCAGAGTTGCCATCATCGCCCCCGAAAACACAAAAGAAGCAGCCTATTGTGCATCCAGAATGACAGATGCCCACAAGAGCAAGGAGACTCCATTGAGAACTGCTGAGTGGCGAGATGCCTTTGGCCAAGATCCCTGTTACTCTCCTCTAAAGGGGACAGCAAGAGTTCTCCAGCGTCATCTTGGGCCCCAACGCCAGCCATCTGTCAGAAACCATAAATCAGACTGAGACAGAAGTACAGTTAAAGGGGTTGTAAAGGTAATTTTTTTATTTGCTAACTAGCTTCCTTTAAGCTAATGCAGTGCTAGTTCACTTACCTGTTCCTTCTAGTTCTCTGCTAAATGTCACTAATCCTTCTTTGAAATCTTCACTTCCTGTTGGTCTTCACGGAGCTTGCCACCGTAATTCGAGCCGTTGTTCCTGGTGGTTAGTGATCGTGCTCGCCCCCTCCCTAGGACTACAGCCGTGCGTGGAGACGCTCTGTACATATCAGAGAGACACAGGGGCTGGGGGTTAGTGGGCGTGTCTATGATGCTGCAGCGACGCCTCCCATGCACTAATCTTCACTGCCCTGCCTTAACTCCGCCCCCTTGCAGTCCCCCCCTTGCAGTCCTCAGACTTGGATTCTGTGTGAACAAGAATGTTGCTCGTTCTCATTAGAAGAAATGTACTAAAAGGGCACTGCGCATGGGAAATGTAGTTCCGTGGTTGCCGTGACGCTGCTTTAATGCACGCACACCGCAAACCAGGAAGGAGAAGAAAGAATCGCTGTGGCATAGCCGGAGGACGATTTTTACATACACATTTAACTGATAAGAAAAAATTTTGGGAGGAAATCATACAATTATTATAATTCAGTATGTAATAGACAGTGGTAATAGGTGAAAAAAAATTAATGTTTACAACCCCTTTAAATCATACTTGTTTAATAATAATAATAAAAAGGTAAACACAGTAAACATAGTCAAAACATATGTATAATAAAAGGCAATCAGCGCACACAAAAACCAAAGTAATATAACGGAATGCAAGCTGTACACTGAAGGTTAATCACAACACCTCAAATGAATATAGAAAAAGAAATTAGTGCAGCACAATATATACGTCCATAAGCATGTATGAGAGGAACAATAATAATAATGATAAAGTTCTCCAGCCATGGAAAGCAGGAACACCTCGTGAGGAAAAGACACAATTCACAATTCAAATCCCTTGAAAATATTCTGGGTGACTAGTCCTCCACCAACAAATCCAAACTCTTACCAGATCTGGAGGACCTCTGAGCTAACAGAAGGTCATATGGGCTTGTGTAACCAATGGAACCAGATGATCCCTGATTGGATATAAAAATGGAAATAAACACAATCTAAGTGCTCTCCGTAAAGTCCATTTAATGAAAGGATCCACAATATAAAATTCCAGTAGCCGTAACATAACAAGACGCTGCAACAACGATCAATAAAAACGGCAGTAAAGGCTGAGATGGCTGCGGGTTACGTCCGTAAGATAGCTCCTCCACTCGGAATTTTATATTGTGGATCCTTTCATTAAATGGACTTTACGGAAAGCACTTAGATTGTGTTTATTTCCATTTTTATATCCGATCCCGGATCATCTGGTTCCATTGATTACACTCACCTTCTGCCTCCATCCCATCTGGGAATACAAGTCAAAACATAGCCAGAGTTCAAAATCCGGAATGGATAGTCAGACAAGACAAAAAGTCAGGGAGCCAGAAAACAGCGTAATAGAACAGCAAGCAGGATCTGGAGCCAGAAGGAATGTCAGCCAAGCAAGTCTTTAACAGGAACACAGGAGAGCGTCTCTGGAGATGTAACCAAGGTGAAGGCAGAGATCATCTGGGCTGGACGGTAAGCAGGACTGACAAGCAGGATATCATCAACAGGTGAGTCTCTGTGGAGAGATAGGAGCTGGCAATTAGCCGACAGTTGTGCGGCCAGCTCAGAGAAGGAAGGGCTGAGCCCAGCCCTGACACCATCATCAGCTATACCACTGGCTAGTGGGAGGGATTAAGGAGGGGCTTTTAGCCTCTGAACAAGTTATTCCTGTATTTAGCACTCCCATATAAGTCAGCGCTTAGTAGATGAGGATTTTACCCCCTCGAGTAAGGTTTCAGGTACCTTGTGAAATGATGTTATGATACCCTGTTTGCAAATTATTAGTGCAACTGATATTTGTCTTTCTTAGCAACTGTTTGCTCTTGTTGTCACCATATTTTTTGTTTTGCTGGGCATGCCACCCAAATAGGCGTGTCAGAAGGCGTGGCACTGCCGCTACTGTCCTTATCACCAGGAAACAGCGAACTCGGCTTTATTGGCGGTCACAAATATTATTATTATCTTTTTGTGTTGCTTTGTTGAAATCAACAGTGTGTAAGTAGTCAGCTTGTCTGCTTAATTAATCTATGAGTTCCTGTGCCCCGCAGGGGGTGGGAGATGAGGTTGGTCTTCGCAGAAAGCGCAGACAGCATGGTGTCCTGTGGCTGAAAAAGCCAGACTTGCCGGCACCGGGGTGTTGTTGTATGCTAGTCTTAGCTGAATTCAAAGTACAATTTAATTTCCCTATGCTGGCAGAAAGTGTCAGACTGTTGAGAGTCTCTTCAGTAATAGATGGAGATGCTGATGGCTGCAGGTCTCACTAGGAGGCTAGAAAACACATGGAACTGTGGAGACAGATAGTTCTGTATGGGCTGTGCTTTGCTTTCTGCACTGCTGGGACTTGTAGTTCTTCATTGTCTGTATAGTCCAGATGCTGTGGCCAGAACACACAGCCCCCTGAGGACCCCTAATGTGCCTATGAAGGACCTCTCCCCACCAGACCTCCTTTTCCCTGCCAAGCTACCTGGACTCCCTCTGCTGAGGCCACTGTCGGTGGTTTAGACCCTGAATTGCTGCCCTGTGCCCCTGGACTTTGCTGTACTGGATTGTGGTCTGCTACTCACTGTGCCCAGGTTGTTGCCCTGTGACCCTGGACTGTGATTGTGGACTGCTACTCACTGTGCCCAGGTTGTTGCCCTGTGACCCTGGACTGTGATTGTGGACTGCTACTCACTGTGCCCAGAATGTTGCCCTGTGATTCTGGACTAAGCCCCTGCTGTACTAAATTGCTGCCCTGTGCCCCCGAACTTTGCTGTACTGGATTGTGACCTGCTACTAACTATGCCCGGAGTGTGCCCTGTGATCCTGGACTAAGTCCCTGCTGTAATAGCATACTGCCCTGTACCTCTGGACTTATCCCTTGGTGTGCCCTATAGCCACCCTGTTATATTTCTGCATGTCCCTCACAGTGTTGAAAATATTGCCCTGTGGCCTTCCCCGTATCTGACTCCCTGTTTAACCCCCCCAAAATAAAAAACACCTTGGTCAGGGGCCCTAAAATGCCTCTTGGTCTCCGCGTGTGTTTTGTTCCACCCACACCTCCATCAGACCATTAGGCTAGTGGTTCCTTCAGGGGTAGCGAAACACAGGGTTATGTTATTAGTTCTGCCGAGGTTCCTCTGTGAACTCCAGAATTCCAGATCAACCCATCACCCATGTGATGGGGATTAAGAGAGGAGGTGTTCTGTAGTCCTGTCCTAGGGTGAGAAACTTCTCCCTAGATACAGTACAGTGTGAGTGAGCATTGTCACCCTAAGACAGAAAGTGTTTTACATATCAGGATAACCAGGTGAACCTACAACAAAAAAGCATGAAAAAGAAAATTTATGAAGTCACCACATCTAAGGACTGGTAAGCTGAAATATATTACATTTTTGTCCTTGAAATTAGACTCGCTTTAATTTTTGTAGAAATATGTTGATGTATTCAATCTTTCTGGTGTGTGGTAAAGTGAACATATAGGATGTTTTTTCATTGAGCACATATATTGAGTTATTTTTGCTTTATTACAAGAAGTCTTCAAAGCCTAGACGAGGAAATAGAAATGTAGCAGAGCCTGTATGTGTCGGTTAAATTCACAACGCTATGACTAATTTGGCTACTTTAACAATTTTTGTATACATTTTTAATGACATACAAGGCATTTCTATAGTACACAGTTTTTGGAAAATATTTTATTTATATTACTTTTTATTCTACCCTTTAACTTCTGCAGCTTTCTGGCTCCAGCTTTCACAGCCGGGGGAAGCCAGTGGCACAGGGCTGCACTGAAGGTGGCAGGCTCATGCTATTGGTTCCCTTTCGCTTCTAGGGTCTCAGGGTAATAGTGACAGCTCCAGTCTTCTTGTTTATGGCCATCTCTTCTACCAGAAGGCTGTGCTTCTGTGGCTGTTTAGAACTACAGTAGGTGAGTTGCAAGGTGCTGGAGAACGATCCACTGGAGACGCACACCTGGATACCTTGAGAATCACCCCCTGCAGTTGCACTAATGGAGACCCACGCACTTGAGTCACACACATGGAGACCTGGAGAACTGCACACTGGAGACTCACACCTGGAGGTCTGGAGAACCATACACTAAAGTCACACACCTGAGGACCTTTAGAATCACCCACTGGAGTCGCACACCTAGAGACCGGGAGAACCACACAGTGGAGACTCACACCTGGAGGTCTGGAGAACCATACACTAAAGTCACACACCTGAGGACCTTTAGAATCACCCACTGGAGTCGCACACCTAGAGACCAGGAGAACCACACAGTGGAGTTGCATACCTGGTGACCTGGTGAACCATACACTGGAGTTGCAAACCTGGAGAACAACACATTGGAGTTGCACACCTGGAGATCTGGAGAACAATATACTGGAGTTGCATGCCTGGAGACCTGGAGAACCACACACTGGAGTTGGAGACCCGGGGAACCATATACTGGAGTCACACACTTGGAGGCCTGGAGAACCACACACTAAAGTCACATGCCTGGAGATCTGCAGAACCGTACACTGAAATTGTACATCTGCAGACCTGGAGAACCACACACTGGAGTCGAACACATGGAGACCTGGAGAACTTTTCAGTGGAGTCGCACACTGGAGTTGTATACCTGGAGACCTGGAGAATCATTCTCTGGAGTCACAAATCTCAAGACCTTCAGAATCACCCACTGAAGTCTCACACCTAGAGTCCTGGAGAACCACAGAGTGGAGTCACACACCTGGAGATCTGGAGGACCACATACTGAAGTTGCACACCTGGAGACCTGGAGAATCACCCACTGGAGTTGCATATATGGAGACCCACGCACTGGAGTCATGCACATGGAGACCTGAGAACAACACACTAGAGACGCACACCTGGAGGTCTGGAGAACCATACACTGAAGTCACACACCTGAGGACCTGTAGAATCACCCACTGGAGTCGCACACCTAGAGACCAAGAAAACCACACAGTGGAGTCGCACACCTTGTGACTTGGAGAACCATACACTGGAGTCACAAACCTGGAAAACCACACATTGGAGTTGCACACCTGGAGATCTGGAGAACAATATACTGGAGGGGAACAAAATAGGAGAAAAGGGGTACTTGATAGGTATTCCTAAGTCAGACTTTATAGGCATAAGAAACAATAGCGAAGTATGAAAAAATAACAATGTTTATTGAAAAAGTACATGACATGAATAGAGCATTCAAGAAATTAAAAATCATATATAATGATACAGAATATACAATGAGCCCTTGTGTGTCACACTGGCAAGCCAGTAGAAGCACCGGAGGGCAGCGGGAGTGGGGGGGGGGACCTCCCCTCCCGCATGTAAAAACAACAGCCGCTGTGATTGTTTTTTTTACTTTGCAGGGCAGAAAAAAAAATATTTGAATGATGCCTGCAGCTGCAGGCATCATTCAGATGTCTCCATTCAAAGTCCAGGACGTCACATGATGGCCTTGTGTGGGAAGTGGATACTTACAGTTAGGGTTGCCACCTGTTCGGGATTCACCTGGACAGTTCGGGTTTGGAATCATGCGTCCGGGTTTCAGACTGCCTGAAACCCGGACACACTATTCAGACCAGACTATGGCTTCCCAGCAGGGTTGCTGGCTGCAGTTGTCTAAGCCGAGAGTGTCTCTCTTTCGCACTGCCCAGAGCCAGCACTGACAATTCCCCCGCGGGAGAGGAGAGAGGGCTTGATCTGCTCCTCTTCCTCATGCCCGTACCCCTCTGTGTCTGCCCACACTCCAGTTCCTGGTGCTGTGCCTCAGAAAAGGAAAGTGGGGGGTGGGAAATTTGAAGTCTAGCAGCCTCAGATACATCTGGATGAGAGGTGCTGACTCCCAAGGGGTGAGTGAGCTCACCATCCATCCCACGTCTGTGAGTGAAGTCTCTCCCCTTCTCTCTCCTGCCTCTGATTACACTAAGGTAAATCAGGGTTCTCAGAGCACCCCTTACATCAGAGTTCCCCTTTACACCAGAGGCCACAGTGTTTCCTCTTACATCAGAGTCCTCTCCGTACATCAGAGTCTGCAGAGTCCACCCTTACAGTGTAAGGGAACTCTGCAAGTTTAGATGTAAAAGGGGAACTCTGCGGATTCAGATGTAAAAGGGGAACTCTATAGACTCTGATGTAAAGGGGGACTCTTGTAATTAACTTCATATGATTAGAA
This sequence comes from Aquarana catesbeiana, assembly GCF_042186555.1. Classification (NCBI taxonomy): domain Eukaryota; kingdom Metazoa; phylum Chordata; class Amphibia; order Anura; family Ranidae; genus Aquarana; species Aquarana catesbeiana. The sequence continues at coordinate 16,561,954 of NC_133332.1, forward strand.
ATGTTATTTAATTGAAAAATATATGTATAGGTTATACTATAAAATAAAAGTGCTGTGCGCCGCTAAAGTGTTCAGGTTTGACTTGAAGAAAAGGCGGCAACCCTACTTACAGTACTCGAGACCTTGTTGAGTTGTAGAGTTGATATCTTACTTACCCTGCTCAGATGGAGGCATGATCTTGATTGCTCGTACAGATTCTGCTAGACAGTAAATCTCTTGAGCTAGCAATAGCTTTCCGATACATATTAACAGGAAAACTCTATTCTAATCTTATTTTAAACTGAAGCCCTGATGAAGGGGGAGTTTTTATGACCCCCGAAACACATTGGATGTTATTTTGTATAAACTAATAATAATAATTTGGACTTTATTTTTCCCTTGGTCTGGTGCTCCCACAATTGACCACTGGCAGTTCTAGTACTAGGAGCCAGTGAGTCCATATGCTGTTTTAAATGATGACTGAGACTCAAGTTTAAATGGCCTGCCCAAAGCCTTCATCTGAACCTTTCTCTGTGAATGGAGAAGAGAGATATAATGTAGCTCTCTCTTTCCTCGCAAAGAGAGAGAGAGAGAAAAAAAAAAAGTGGGTCTAACCGCTTCAGCCCCGGAAGATTTTACCCCCTTCCTGACCAGAGCACTTTTTGCGATTCGGCACTTAACATTCGCTTTAACTGACAATTGCGTGGTCGTGCGACGTTGCACCCAAACAAAATTGTCCTTTTTTTCCCACAATTAGAGCTTTCTTTTGGTGGTATTTGATCACCTCTGCGGTTTTTATTTTTTGCGCTATAAACAAAAAAAGAGCGACAATTTTTGAAAAAAAAAACAATATTTTTTACTTTTTGCTATAATAAATATCCCCCAAAAATATTTAAAAATAACCAATTATTTTCCTCAGTTTAGGCCGATATGTATTCTTCTACATATTTTTGGTAAAAATAATTGCAATAAGCATATATTGATTGGTTTGCGCAAAAGTTATAGCGTCTACAAAATAGGGGATAGATTTATGACATTTTTATTATAAATTTTTTTTTTTTATTAGTAATGGCGGCGATCAGCAATTTTTATCATGAGTGCGACATTATGTCGGCACTTTTAACACTATTTTGGGACCACTGTCATTTTTACAGCGATCAGTGCTATAAAAATGCACTGATTACTGTGAAAATGACACTGGCAGGAAAGAGGTTAAACATTAAGGGGGCGATGAAGGGGTTAAGTGTGTCCTAGGGAGTGATTCAAACTGTGGGGGGAGGGGTGGGCTTCCACTCACATGACAGCGATCACTGCTCCCGATCACAGGTAGCAGTAGATCTCTGTCATGTCACAAGAAATGCCTTGTTTACATAGGCATCTCCCCATCCTGCGGCTCTGAGACACAATCGCCGTGAGACAGACGGACGGACGTGGAGTTCGCGGGCCCCACGAGCACGGTCACGCTGTACGCGGCGCACGCGCTAGCCCCGCCGATTAAAGGAGACGTACAGGTACGCCCATTTGCCCACCGCTGCCATTGTGCCGACGTATATCGGCGTGCAGCGGTCGGCAAGTGGTTAAAAAAATATAAAAAATAATAATAAAATAATAATAATAATAATTAAAAAAAAAAAAACCTAGGTCAAGCTTTGATCTAGGTCAGTGCCTGGGTTAGTGTTTGGGTCAAGGTCAGGATCAAAGGTCAAGGTCAGGATCAGTATTTTTTGGACAGGATTTTTTTTTTTAATTACTATCATTGTCAATCAGTGTCAGTGTGTTTTAGGTAGGATTTAAAAGAAAAAAGAAGCAAACTGCTCACTATGGTTTCTGGGCTGTACTCTTTTAACCCGAAAGTGGCACCGCATTCCCTTTAGGCACACTTTAAAATTTCATTTTTAACCTTCCCCAATTGTATGCCCTTGCTCCCTTTTGCCACAGCGAAGCTTTGCTACAGTAGCATTCAGAGAACACACACATACCTCTAGCGGAAGCTTTGCACAGTGTATTTACCAAGTCACTAAGGTGCAATATGAGCTCCGCGTAATTATGTTTGCCAACGCACAGCTGAGGTACACAGCCGTGCAGATGGCCGGAGCTCTGGGCCGCCGGTGCCGTATAAAATGACATTTCACGGCTCCCGAGCGATAGGGAATTTTTTTTTTTAAATTAAACGCTCTTTTCTTGGATGTTGCTTGGTAAGGTGGAAGTAAAACAAAGAGCAGGGAAAAAAAAAAAAAAAACTTTTATCTTTCGTGTTACAGAAACAGGCACCACACTGTTCATAAAAAAGGAAGCGCATTCCATAAAATAAAAAAAAATAAAATAAAGTAATGTTTGTGATATGTAATAAAGTCAGCATATGCAAATGTCCCCCGTGCAAATGAACCGCTTTGATATAATTTGGAAAAATTGCAAGGATCTAACCTTTCCTCCTAGTCTGTTCATTCATAATTTACCCACATGATTAAATGTCAGTTTTTCTTCAAATAAAATCAACACAACCCTTGGGGGGATTTATGCCAAATATTTGAAGATTAATGCCTTGACTTTCATTTATTTATTTTTTATTTTTTTTTGCTGTGAAATTTGACTTGCACATATTAATTGCCTTTAAACACCTGGGAATTAGAAAATTAGATTAGGACCTACCAAGTCATTCAGAATGTTAAAAACATAACACGGAAAAAATATCTTTGATTTTCTTAGTATTTTTTTTTTTTTTTTTTTAATGAATATGTAAGGGACTGATTTACAAACAGCATGACCAATCCTGGAACATGCTCCTTTTCAAGGATGGCAAATGTGCAAGGCGGTAGTGGGACTGGTCTGGGGAGAACGTGCAGGAAATGTAAGGAGGAAGGATAAGGTCTAGCAAAGCCATTGATCTGCCAAATACTCTTCACATCAAGTGGACAGAAGCAGTGAGTGGAATAATTTAGGCAAGCTATAATTTGCCGGAAAATTATGGGTTTTACAAGTGCAAAAATTTTGAATACCATTGACGTGGCTTTGTTATGTGCTCACAGCAGCACTGACAACAAAGCTTTGGCAATAGTCTCTTTAGCTAACCCATAATGCTCTGGGAATCCTTGCGCAGTAAAAAAAAAAGAAGAAAAGATCGATTTAAAATATGCATAAACTTAAAAAAAATATAATTTAAATTGATCTCAGGCACCAAATATTGACCCCAAACCTTTAAAGTTTCCTTTATGTTGTCTATACTAGCCAGAGTAAAAAAAAATGTATACATTTAAAAAAAAATCACTTAAATTGACCTCATTAGAGTTAACATGTGTAAATTGTTAAGAAAAAATATATATAGAAAAGAGAACCCAAATGTGTCTACAAGCTGAAAAAAAAATAAAAAAATGAAGAAATTCAAAAACAGAAAATAAAACATTCACAGATCACACGAGGGGTGCACATTCACATAGTAGCCAGGCTACTATGTGAATGTGCACCCCTCGTGTGATCTGTAGTACTGAGCTTCTCAGCAACATGTCACCTTCATGAACACGACCTGGGACCAGCTACCTGGGTTTCCCATTTGAATATGTGGATACCGCGAGTGAGCCTTGGAGATTTACCCCCCCACCATCCGAACACCGGGATCGCTAGCAAGCTTAAAGGCCTTGGCTGGGCTATAGCCACTTGCCTTCTTAAGCTTGCCGTCTGGTAAGCTGAACTAACAGCTACGGTGGATGGGCACATTTATTTATAGGCACACTGTGGTGGTGTTTTATGCTCCTAATGGACATTTTTTCCTTGATGTAATTTATTATGGACTTTAATTTCTAGCGCAGCTTTTTTTATCTCTTTCATTTTTGGTGTGATCGCACTGTACGCTGCTGCTTTTTGCTATTGTTTTATATTAGCGCGGTATCTTTACCATTCTATAGAAATTTTGAATACCATTGACATCGCTTTGTTATTTGATCACAGCAGCACTGACAGCAAAGCTTTGGTAATAGTCTCTTTAGCTAATCCATAATGCTATGGGAATGCTTGTGCAGTAAAAAAAAAAAAGAAAAAAAGAAAAGATCAGTTTAAAAAATGTATAAACTTAAAAAAAAATCACTTAAATTGACCTCATTAGAGTTAACGTGTAAATTGTTAAAAGAAATATATATATAGAAAAGAGAACCCAAATGTGTCTACAAGCTGAAAACAAAAAAAATTAAATAAAAATAAAAAATAAGAAATTAAAAAACAGGAAAAAAAAAAACATTCACACTTATGGGACCCCATACCCAGGGCTAGTAAATCAATTGATCCACCAAATACTCTTTACATCCAGCGGAGAGAAGCAGGGAGAAGAACGATTTAGGCAAACTATAAATTGCAGGAAAATTATGCATTTTACATGTGCAGAAATTTTGAATACTATCGACATGGCTTTGTTATGTGATCACAACAGCGCTGACAACATAACTTTGGTAATAGTCTTTTTAGCTAACTCATACTGCTTTGGGAATCCTTGTACAGTAAAAAAAAAAAAGAAGAAAAGATCTTTTTAAAATATGCATAAACTTAAAAAAAATATCATATACATTGATCTCAGGCACCAAATATTGGCCCCAAACCATTAAAGTTTCCTTTATGTTGTCTATAATAGGCAAATAACATATGTCCATCCTGTATTGGCCTCCCCTGCACCCCTACAGTCCCAGTTTACTGCCAGAACACCCTAAAATTCTTATACAAGCTTTCATTTTTTGAAAGTAAATTTGTATTATTAATCAACACAGTCATGTGATCATGTCAGTATTGACAAGGTGACAAAGTATTTTTAGCTAATCCATACTGCTCTGGGAATCACGTGTACATACACTGTAAGTATTCACAGCCGTTGCTCAAAACTTTGTTGAAGCACCTTTGGCACCAATTACAGCCTCAAGTCTTTTTGAGTATGATGCTACAAGCTTGGCACACCTATTTTTGGGCAGTTTCTCCCATTCTTCTTTGCAGGACCTCTCAAGCTCCATCAGGTTGGATGGGAAGTGTCGGTGTACAGCCATTTTCAGATCTCTCCAAAGATGTTCAATCGGGTTCAAGTCTGGACTCTGGCTGGGTCACTCAAGGACATTCACAGAGTTGTCCTGTAGCCACGCCTTTGTTATCTTGGCTGTGTGTTTAGGGTCATTGTCCTGTTGGAAGATGAACCTTCACCCCAGTCTGAGGTCCAGAGCACTCTGGAGCAGGTTTTCATCAAGGATGTCTCTGTACATTGCTGAATTCATCTTGCTGACAGGAGACCATTAAGGACTAATAGTCCCCTGCTGCAGTGGAGCCATCTTGGGGAGGATGGCAATCCTATTGGGTGCCAAAGTCCCACCAGATTTGGGCAGCCATCTTGACTCAGAGTTCTATAAATAGGAGACTCTGCATTATTCGAAGTACCTGCAGTGTGGGAACAAGATAGACAGACCCCCTGCTGGTTAGGAAGAGAGATGGAATAGTGTTAGGGAGAGATACCTATCGAGGAGGGAAAAAGTAGGTTTCCTATTGCAGGGTGTCTCCTCTGTCAGTTTCTTGGGACAGTCTACCACGGGCAGGGACATATGGGGAATTGCAGTGTGACAAAGCTATATCATAGACCCCTGAAAGGAAATAGTTGGTATTCTGGATGACCACCCTACTTATAGGTACACCAACAGCGTCCTCAGATATCTGGAGACACCATGAAATGAGAAGCAAGTTATGCATTCGTAAAATGTCTGCCTTTATTAGGTGTGTTACAGCTTATATATGGTTCAACATACCAATAGAAAGAGGGAAGGGGGGGGGTGTGGTTAGTAAATTATGTATTTGTATAGAAATATATAGTTCTATGGTTATACAAGTCAGTGACCCTCCAAGATACCTCATCATGAGTCAACATGGGTCAACAGGCTGTCTGGTTATGAGTCATAAGTCATGCATTGTGTCCCATGGCTTACCAACCCACAATGATGTATATATAGAGTACAGTGCTTGTGCACGCATCTTCCTAAGCATTCTGTTATAGTTGCAAATTTAAGCTATCTTGTAAACTGAAATAGCAGAGCATATCAAAGCACATCAGTTACAATGGTTTGGGCATATTACTACAATCCTCTCTTTTGTCACGAACGTGACAAACACAAACCCAGTATGCCCCTGACATTCACCTGGACTACTTTCCCACAAATTTACCACCACGCTAAGCATTTAAAAATAGAAAACAATAAAAACATAATCTCAGCTGCATAGCAATTGTCCATGAAATATAGGGGAAGGAAGGGGAGTGGCAGTCCATAAAAGCAAGTGGGAGGGGCACGACAGCCTTTAGGCCAAATAAAATTAGTCCCAAAGAAAAGCACAAAAAAAGTCTCTTGTAAGGCTTCTGAATGCCCATTAAATTCATAAAAAGGAAGGAAAAGGAAATGTCCACATTATAATTCTCATTCTCCTAAACTTTTCCCAAAACGTTTGGCTCGATTCTGTGCTCACCCATATTTTACAAAGATCCTCCACCCCAAAACCCCTGCCTCTCTTTGTAAGGATAGAACTCAATATCCACAGACTGGAACTGATGCATTGGGCAATACTTGGGTCTTCGGGTCGGCATATCTGGATCTCTCCCTTGTGATGCTCACTGGAGTCTAAGGGAAGTGCTCCTCTGGCATTCTGGGGTCTGTAAGTACCTGATAAACAATATTTCTATTGGAAAGTGTCTTCTTCTCTGCCCTCTTCTGCCGGAAGAAATGTATGAACTTCAACATACTGTATGCGGTGCCATTGTAGTATAAACTATCCCATTTCTGTGGTCATTCAGTTTTTACAATATAAGCAAAGTTGAAGAGGAGCTCCAGTCTTCCCCAAACACTGTAGCTGCTGACTTTTAATATAAAGACACTTACCTGTCCAGGTATCCAGCGATGTCGGCACCTGAGCTGAGTCTTCAACCAGATTTGGGTGCAGGTGCCAGCATCTTAGGTAAGGAAAACCAGGAGTGAAGCCTTCCGGTGCGCGTGTGCCCGCTATCCCCAAATTACGAAAGGGACAGCCCTTTTGCGCGCCCATACCATTCTGACGACGTACATCGGCGTGCGGCGGTCGGTAAGCGGTTAAAGTGGTTAAAGTATCTACATGCGTTAACTACCCTGTTTCCCCGAAAATAAGACCTAGCGTGATTGTCGGTGATGGCTGCAATATAAGCCCTACCCCCCAAATAAGCCCTAGTTAAAGTCCTTGTAGGTCTTATTTTCAGGGTAGGGCTTATTTTCGGGGAAACAGGGTAGGGCTTATTTGGAGGGTAGGGCTTATATTGCAGCCATCACCGACAATCACGCTAGGTCTTATTTTCAGGGAAACAGGGTAGACATGTGCACAGCCAAAAAATTCGTTCATTTTCGTTTCATTAGTTTATTATTTTTTTTTGTTTTTCGGGTCATTCGTTATGATCGCGATTCGTAAATGCGTTCATTCGTAAATTCGTAAAAATGCGTTCATTCGTACATTCGTACATTCGTAAATTCGAACATTCGTTCATTCGTACATTCGTTCATTCGTACATTCGTACCTTTTTACATTTGTACATTTGTAAATTCGTACATTCGTAAATTCGTAAATTCGTAAAATCGTACATTTGTAAATTAGAAAATTCGGAAATTTGTAAATTCGAAGTTTGAAAATCCAAAAACCCGAAAATTCAAAAATCTGAAATAGTAACTAACTATTAAATTATAGTTATTGTAATTTCCTTTCAAATTTCACTGTCAGTGAACGTAACAAATACGAATTTATCCGAAGTTACGAATTATCCAAAACGAATGCTGCATCTAAACAAATGGAACAGAACAAATTAATAATAAATAATAATAATAATAAAACATTGTTATTATTATTATTATTGTTATTTATTATTATTAATTCATTACGTTCCATTCCGTTTTTTCGGATCATTCATAACTTCGGATAAATTTGTATGTGTTACGTTCACTAACAGCCAAATTTGAAAGGAAATTACAATACCTATAATTTAAAAGTTACTAGTAATTACTAATAGTTAAGTTATTATTAGTTAACTATTTTCGGAAATCTATTATTTCCGATTTCCGAATTTTCGAATTTACAAATTTACGAATTCACTAATTTACGAATGTACGAATGTCCAATTTTATCGAATTTACGAATATTCGGAAAAAATTCGTTAAACGGGTTTTCGTTAATTCAGATATTCCCGAATTAACGAATTTGTCGAAATTCGTTAAAAAACTAATTCGGAACGAAACGAATTGCCCATGCCTATACGTTAACTCAATTCTCGGGTATGCTGGTTAGGCCCCGCCTACATGGGAAGCGTTGGGTCTCTGCACAGAGACCACTGCTTCCGCAGAGAGACGAAGGGGCCTTCTTTGCAGCAGGCTGGCAGAGGACAGGCTTCTCTACCCAGACTGTGGCTACTTTCTAAATAAATCAAACTTTAGGACTTTGCTTCACTTTTCTTTTTTTTTTTTTAACACAACTTGTATGTGTTTAGCCGATTGAGACCTAAAGTTCATTTGGGCTTTAAAGTCAGCAAACAAATTCTTCCGTATTGCCCACGTGCCATCAGTCTCTGTCACTTCATTCTGCACACAGATATTCCTGCTATTAATGCGTGCTCCGGAAATCTCCGCTAATATTAGCAGGGTACGCGGTGATACAGGGGCCCCCTCCTGTTCCCGGTACATGTTCTTCAATCAGAACCGCGCTCCTTCTTCCCCCAGGTAACGCTGGTAATTATTGTGTTTCTTTTTACCTCCTGTGGGCAAAGGCAACAACATTAATCTTGCTGACAACTCTTGGCTAAGAGGAACCTTTTTAAGCAAAGGAGGTTCATGCAGAAATTGTTCTCCATACCCCATAGGCGGTTTTCGACACCCCCCCTCCCCCCCCCCCCCATCCCCACCACCACCGAAGCTGGATAGCGGCACAGAGAGGAAGGCTGGAACACAAGACTCAGTCATTCCTTCCTAATATTATCTATCACAAAACAAAGAGGGGGGGAGATAATCGCACCCTATGGAGGCATTTACATTAAACACCGCTTATTCTATTGAGGAATTGATTCATTGTCAGGATGTTCCTTTAACCAGTTCAGCTCTGGAAAATTTACTCCCCCCCCCACGCCTCTTCATAACCAGGCCTTTTTTTTGCGATACGGCACTGCGTTTAATTTAACAGACAATTGCGCGATCGCGCGACGCTGTAGCCAAATAAAATAGATGTCCTTTTTTTCCCCCACAAATAGAGCTTTCTTTTGGTGGTATTTGATCGCCTCTGCGTTTTTTAATTTTTTGCGCGATAAACAAAAAAAAGAGACAATTTTGATAAAAAAAGCAATATTTTTTACTTTTTGCTGTAATAAATATCCCCCAAAAATATATAAAAAAACAAGCTTCTTTCTCAGTTTAGGCCGAAATGTATTCTTTTACATATTTTTGGTAAAGAAAAAATCATAATAAGTGTAAAAGAAAAAGACCAACAATTTTGAAAAAAATATATATTTTTTACTTTCGGCTATAAAAAAAAAAAACAATGAAAAAAATGTAAAAAATCAAATCTATTTAATCAACTTGGGCCAATATGTGTTCTGCTACATATTTTTGGTAAAAAAAAAACCCCAAAAAATGTGTACATTGATTTGTTTATGATGTCCTTTTTGCACTATAAAAAAAGATTGACAATTTTGAAAAACAAAACAAAAAACAAACAATATTTTTTACTTTCTGCTATAAAAAAAAAATAGAAAAATGTAAAAAAAATTAAATTTATTTCATCCATTTGGGCCAATATGTATTCTGCTACATATTTTTGGTAAAAAAAAATTCCAATAAGTGTACATTGATAAACAAAAAAAAGAGACAATTTTGATTTAAAAAAGCAATATTTTTTACTTTTTGCTATAATAAATATCCCCGTTTTTTTTTTTTTTTTTAAAAGCTAATTTTTTTCTCAGTTTAGGCCGATATGTATTCTTCTACATATTTTTGGTAATAAAAATTGCAATAAGCGTATATTGATTGGTTTGCGCAAAAGTTATAGCATCTACAAAATTGGGAATAGATTTATGGCATTTTTATTATTTATTTTTTTTACTAGTAATGGCGGCAATCTGCGATTCTTTTATTGGGACTCTGACATTATGGCGGACAAATCGGACACTTTTGACACATTTTTGGGATGATTGACAATTATACAGCGATCAGTGCTATAAAAATGCACTGATTACTGTGTAAATGTCACTGGCAGGGAAGGGGTTAAACACTAGGGGGCGATCAAGGGGTTAACTGTGTTCCCTGTGTGTGTTCTAATTGTGGGGGGAGGGGACTGACTATAGGAGATGACAGATCAGTGTTCCTAGCTGGTAGGAACTCACGATCTGTCTCTCCTCTCCTCACAGAACAGGGATTTCTGTGTTTACACACATAAGCACGTCCCTGTTCTGCCTCTCGTACCCGCAATCGCGCGTGGCCGGCGGTCATCTCAACCACCTGCCACGAGCATCAGCACCCCCAGCAGTGCAGCGGGCATGCGCCTGTTATCCCCCTTATGCCGCATACACACGAGCTGACTTTTTGACCGGACAGGTCTGACGGTCTATCCGACGGACATCCGACGGACTTTCCCAACGAACGGACTTGCCTACACAGGATCACACCAAAGTACGATGGATTTATACATGATGACGTACGACCGGACTAAAACAAGGAAGTTGATAGCCAGCAGCCAATAGCTGCCCTAGCGTCGGTTTTAGTCCGTCGGACTAGCATACAGATGAGCAGATTTTTCGACCGGACTCGAGTCCGTCGGAAAGATTTGAAACATGTTTTATTTCTAGGTCCGTTGGAGACCACACACGATCGAATTGTCCGACAGAGTCCGGTCCGCCGGGCCAAGTCTGCCGGAAAGTCCGCTCGTATGTACGCGGCATTAACGGGGCCGACATACAGCTACGATGGTTCGCGGGATCGTGCCGACCTGCCGCAGTATAATGATGCCGGCTGCTCGGCAAGCGGGTAAATTGTGTTTTCTATGTTTCAGTTTGTGAGTGAACAGGAAGCCGCTCAGCACAGAGCACTTCCCATTCATTCACTGTCCAATGCAGTTGAGGCTGCAGAGAAAGGCATGTGTGTTTGAGTTTTGGGGTGCACACCCTAATGCAATAGGCTGCGCACACCTATGGCGGCGATCAGTGACTTATAGTGGGACTGCAATATTGCAGCGAAGAAATTGGACACTTTTTGAGGACCAGTGACACCAATACAGTGATCAGTGCTAAAAATAGGCACTGTCACTGTACTAATGACACTGGCAGGGAAGGGGTTAACGTCGGGGGGCGATCAAAGGGTTAAATGTGTTCCCTGGGAGGGATTACTAACTGTGTGGGGGAGGTGCTTTGACTGGGGGAAGGTAAAGATCCGTGTTTCCTGCTTAGCAGGGAACACAGGATCAGCACATTCTCATCTCACAGAACAGTGGTCTGCCTTGTTTACATAGGCAGATGGACGCTCTGCCTGTCTCCCGAATGATCGCCGGGTCCCAGTGGATAGCGCGTCCTCCAGATGCGCTGATTGGCTCCCTCTGTCTGCAATCAAAGCGGGTAGCGGGTGTCGCGTGCACGCACCGCAGACCTGGAAGTGTCAGATCATGTATTAGGTACATGATCTGGCACCGAGCGGCCACCCTGCCGCAGTATATGTGTGTATAGCGGTGTAGTTGCCACTAGTAACAGACAATCCACCAATTCACCCCGCAGCCAGACTCCATACATCACTTGCTGAGACAATGAACAGTCTTTTGCTGGTTTTGTTTTATTGGGGGGTACAACATGGTTGGGGAAAAGGGTATATGGGATGCCCATAGGATGTTTCAATTGCCATCATATTTTAGAGATTATAAACACTAGCACATATTTAGAGCCAGAAGATAAGATGTGCATCTGTAACTATTATGATTCTCCTCCTGCATCTCCATGCAGACTGTTGCTCCTCCTCTGCTTAACTCCCGCAGACTATTGCTTCCAAGAATTCCCCATTCAATACCGTGTAAAGAATGAAGCCATCACTCCTGACCGTGTAGGAATGATGTTCCCAGAAACTCTCTCCTCCTGCACAAACTTCTTTCCTCCTGCACAAACTTCTTTCCTCCTGCACAAACTTATCCTGAAGTGAAATAGGGTCACATCTTCTTCTATTGAGCAAGAAGGACCCACTCTGAATAAGTCCTTAAGCAGGCTCTGGTTGCTTCGCTGCTACTAAGCCTGAGGCCTGCAGCACCTCTCCCCGGAGGCCTAGCAGTTTAAAAGCATTTCTTTGGATGGTGGACTACTGTTCCCAGCCAGCCCAACTTGCAAATCCTGTGCCCTCAGGCCACATCGACTTGACACAGAACCCCGCAGTCTCTCCTTTGATCCAGGACTCCCCATAATTCACCGTGTTAATGATGAAGACTTTGCTAATGACCGTGTAGAAGCAAAGTTCCCTCACAGTCTTCCTGGCACCTCCAGCCCTCCACTGTGGTAACACTCACCGACCTTTCACTGCCCTGAATCCTTAATGGAGAACTTGACCGGACCATACGTTCCGACAGCTTCACCTGCCCCTCTGCTCCAGGAGTTCTTTAGCAATCACCGTGTGATGAAAAAGACATTGCCAATGACCGTGTAGAGGCAATGTTCCTTCACAGCTCTCCCTGGGCCTCCTCCTGCGATCGGCGCAGCCCCCCCAGATGGGGGTGCCCTCCTGCTGCTTGCCTAGTATTCCATCCTCCATTTCACTCAGCCAACAACTCCCCCCAGTGGCATGTTACCTCAGATTATATAGGAGGCCCGTCCCGTGCCAATACCAAGTGGGGATTGGTCAGGGCTCCCACATGAGCTGCATGCCACTCCAGTTCCAGGCCCAGCCCCTTTTCCAGAACATTCTCCCTGGAAGCAGGGGAGGCGCCTCAGAACTGGAGCACGGGTGGTCACACCCACTGCTACTCTGACTACTCTCAGCCCCCAGATCAAAACAGACAAGCCTAGCTTGCAGCATAAGCCTGCCTAAATGTTCCTGTGCTGACAGTTCCTAGTAAAAACCTATTACTAGCACCTACCTAATGGTAGAGGGTGCTACATGTGCGTGGGGCTGTCAGTAAGCGGTTAAACTGTCAGCTGCTCTCCGTGGTGCTGGACGGGCCCGTTACTTTGTATCACATATCAGGGCTTCATTCACACTTATGCGACTTTGGAAATGACAAGCCGCAGCCCATTAGTTTCAATGGCTCCCATTTGCACTGATCACTCATCTGCTATCAGTGGGTTTCCCCTGTTGAGGGCATATGGCCTGGTATGGTTCAGGAGAGGGGGGGCGCTCACTTGTCTCCCCCCTTCCCTGACCTGCCGGACTGCATGCTCGGATAAGGGTCTGGTATGGATTTTTGGGGGGGACCCCATGCCATTTTTTGTTTATTTTGGGGGGACCCCCATGCTGTTTTTCTTCTGAATTTTCTATTGCCAGTGTTCTGCCAAAAACTCACCAAAATCTACAACTACGTCACTTCCGGTGAGTCTCCAGCAGCAATAACGTGTGGCTGTTTTCACAAAATCACAGGCAGCATATACACTAAGGCAGTGGTTCTCAACCTCAGTCCTCAAGTACCCCCAACAGGCCACGTTTTCAGGTTTACCTTTCTTGTGCACAGGTACTTTTAATGAGAGTCAATGGCTTGGTATTTTGGAGAGCTATTTTATCTAAGAGAAATTCCCAAAACATGGCCTGTTGGAGGTACTTGAGGACTGAGGTTGAGAGCCGCTGCACTTAGGTGCACGATATAATGAGTGGACATTGTTAGTCCGCTCGATACTAACCAACAACATGGCCGCCTCCTAGGCGGCGATGGCTTTTTTCCTCCTTACCAGTTGTTCTGTCCAAACAGGCAATCTCCAATTATTGCTGCTGGAGAGTCACCAGAAGTGACGTGGTTGGAGATTTTGAGGAGTTTTTGGCAGGACACCAGCAATCTTTTGTTTACATTTCCATAGCTCCCAACTGTCCCGGATTTCGAGGGACTGTCCCTGATTTGGAGCAATGTCCCTCTGTCCCTCATTCCTCCTCATTTGTCCCTCATTTTGGTCTGATCTATATAGATGTATATAAAATGCACTTTTTACCTTTAAAAGGTGTTTTCCAGCACCAAACCTTTCATCTGATCTCTAAATTGCTGCATTTGTAAATTGCAAAAGCCAACATAAATGAATAGTAGTGGTAAAAAAAGCACTTGTGGGTTTAACCAATCTTGTTTTTTGTACAATTCTCCTGTAAGGGGCGTGGCCAGGGGTGTGTCCTATGCCTGCATACTTTTGCTGATACAGTGTCTTGCAAAAGTATTCACCCCCCTTGGCTTTTTACCTATTTTGTTACATTACAGCCTTTAGTTCAATGTTTTTTTAATCTGAATTATATGTGATGGATCAGAACACAATGTTCTAAGTTGGTGAAGAAAATTAGAAAAATATATACATAAAACTCCCAGTTCCTGCTGCTTAACCACTTGCCTACCAGGCACTTACACCCCCTTCCTGCCCAAGCCATTTTTCATTTTAATTTTTCGTGCTACACTGTACCCAAACAAATTTTTTATCATTTTCTTCACATAAATAGAGCTTTTTTTTGGTGGTATTTAATCACTGCTGGGTTTTTTATTTTTTACAAAAAAAAAAAAAGACCAAAAATTTTGAAAAAAAAAAGTTTTTTACTTTTTTTCTGTCAGTAAATTTTGTAACTAAGTAATTTTTCCCCTTCACTGATGTGCGCTGATGAGGCAGCACTTATGGGCACTGATAGGCTGAACTGGTGGGCATTGATGAGGCGGCACTTATGGGCACTGATTAGGTGGCACTGATGAGGAGGCACTAATATGCCGCACCTATGGGCACTGATAGGTGACACTGATATGTGACACTGATGAGCACTGATAGGCGAGACTGATGGGCACTGTTAGGTGGCACTGATGGGCACTAATAGGCGGCACTGGTGGGCACTGATAGGCAGCATGGATAGGCAGCACTGATGGGCATTGATGGGTGGCACTGATGGGTGACACTGAAGGGCATTACTGATGGCCATTGATTGACAGCAGTGATGGGCATTGATGGGCAGCACTGATAGGCGGCACTGATTGCTAGCACTGACTGGCATCACTAATAGGTGGCACTTGTGGGCAGTGGTGGGCAATGATTGCTGGCATTGGTGGGTACTGATTTGTGACACTATTTTCCAATATTGTAATCAGGGCACTGATGATCAGTGTCCTAGCAACACGGCGTGGCCGCGTTCGCCATGCTGCGCGCCCCATATGACGGTGTCCCAGAACAAGAGCCGCACGGCTCTGCCATCATTTGACGGTGGGCGGGAGTGGCAAGCAGTTAAAAACATCCCCACAGCATGATGCTGCCACCACCATGCTTCACTGTAGGGATGGTATTGGCCAGGTGGTGAGCGGTGCCTGGTTTCCTCCAGACATGATGTTTGCCATTCAGACCAAAGAGTTTTGTTTCTGATGGTCTGAGAGTCCTTCAGGTGACTTTTGGCAAACTCTAGCCGGGCTGTCATGTGCCTTTTACTGAGGAGTGGCTTCTGTCTGACCACTCTATACAGGCCTGATTTGTGGAGTGTTGTAGAGATGGTAGTTCTTCTAGAAGGTTCTCCTCCACAGAGAAACGCTTGAGCTCTGTCATAGTGGCCATCGGTTCTTGGTCACATCCCTGACTAAGGCCCTTCTCCCCCCGATCGCTCAGTTTGGTCGGGCGGTCCTCTCTAAAAAGAATCCTGGTGGTTCCAAACTTTTTCCATTTACGGATGATAGAGGCTGCTGTGCTCGTTGAGACCTTCAAAGATGGAGAAATGTTTCTGTACCCTTCCCCAGATCTGTGCCTTGATACAATCCTGTCTCTGAGGTCTACAGACAATTCCTCGGACTTCATGGCTTGGTTTGTGCTCTGACATGCACTGTTAACTGTGGGACTTTATATAGACAAGTGTGTGCAGGGCTGGATTTCCCACAAGGCCACCGAGGCCAGGCCTCGGGGCGGCAGTGGTACAGGGGCGGCGCCGCTCCTGCAAAGAATTCTCGGCCGCCCCCCACATTAACATAGCAGCATGTGATGCAGCGCACCCGGGTGCCAGAGAGGTGGGGGCGCTGAAGCACTAGAGTGCTCCTCTCCCTCCTCCTCCTCTGTGTCCAGACTGAGGCGGCTTCCTCCGCAGGTCACCGCCGCCGCTGCTGGTTTTTTCGAGGCTCAAGCCTGTCCCCCCTTCTCCTCCTGTCAAAGGAGAGCAGCCGCCGGAGATCGGAGCGGCTGGTCTCTGTGTGGGGGGGGCGTGTTCTCCTGTGTCTCTCACTCCCGCCCAAGCCTGTCTCCATCTGTACACTTATGGAGGGGGGGGGGGGGTCCTGGGATGTCTGCACTAATGGAGGCGGGGGGGTTGTCCTGGGGGTCTGTACTAGTGAAGGGGGGGTTTGTCCTGGGATGTCTGCACTAATGGAGGGGGGGTTGTCCTGGGGGTCTATACTAGTGAAGGGGGGGTTTGTCCTGGGATGTCTGCACTAATGGAGGGGGGGTTGTCCTGGGGGTCTGTACTAGTGAAGGGGGGGTTTGTCCTGGGATGTCTGCACTAATGGAGGGGGGTTTGTCTTGGGATGTCTGTACTAAATGAAGGGGAGGGGGGTTGTCCGGGGGGGTTTGTACTAATGAAGGGGGGGTTTGCCCTGGGGGTCTGTACTAATGGAGGGGGGTTTGTCCTGGGGGGGTCTGTACTAATGAAGGGACGGGTGGTTTGTCCTGGGGAGGTCTGTGCTAATGGAGGGGGTTGACCTGGGGGGGGGGTTGTACTAATGGAGAGGGGGTTGTCCTGGGGGGGTTGTACTAATGGAGGGGGAGTTGTCCGGGGGGGTTTGTACTAATGGAGGGGGGGTTGACCTGGGGGGTTTGTACTAATGGAGGGGGGGTTGTCCTGGGGGGTATGTACTAATGGAGGGGGGGTTGTCCTGGGGGGGTTTGTACTAATGGAGGGGGGTTGTCCTGGGGGGGTTTGTACTAATAGAGGGGCGTTTGTCCTGGGGGGGTCTGTACTAATGAAGGGAGGGGGGTTTGTCCTGGGGGGGGTCTGTACTAATGAAGGGAGGGGGGTTTGTCCTGGGGGGGTCTGTACTAATGAAGGGAGGGGGGTTTGTGCTGGGGGGGTCTGTACTAATGAAGGGAGGGGGGTTTGTCCTGGGGGGGTCTGTACTAATGAAGGGAGGGGGGTTTGTCCTGGGGGGGTCTGTACTAATGAAGGGAGGGGGGTTTGTCCTGGGGGGAGTCTGTACTAATGAAGGGAGGGGGGTTTGTCCTGGGGGGGTCTGTACTAATGACGGGAGGGGGGTTTGTCCTGGGGGGTCTGTACTAATGAAGGGAGGGGGGTTTGTCGTGGTGGGGGTCTGTACTAATGGGTGGGGGTTTGTCCTGGGGGGGTCTGTACTAATGGAGGGGGGTGGTTTGTCCTGGGGGGGGTCTACACCCAGGAAAGTACACCCGGGGCTCCAGAGGGAGAGGGCACTGCTGAGGGAAAACCATTAGAGAGAGAACCCAGCTGCCCTGTGCCACCAGAGGGAAAGCCACACAGCCTGGTGCCATCCCTGGCGGAGAAAGGAATGGAGTCATTGCAGGAATACAGATCTGGGTGCTACCCAGCGGAGTCGCCACGGGCAATTCAGAGTGAGCTGACTCCTGATCAGAGGAACTGTTGCTGTATCGCTGGGTCAGGTGAGAGGGCCGATCGGCCATTATCTACTAATGTCCATAGGAACTGCAGTCTCTGACCGTCTCCTGTATCATGTCTGCAGTCTCTGACCGTCTCCTGTATCATGTCTGCAGTCTCTGACCATCTCCTGTATCATGTCTGCAGTCTCTGACCATCTCCTGTATCATGTCTGCAGTCTCTGACCGTCTCCTGTATCATGTCTGCAGTCTCTGATCATCTCCTGTACTATGTCTGCAGTCTCTGACCGTCTCCTGTATCATGTCTGCAGTCTCTGACCATCTCTTGTATCATGTCTGCAGTCTTTGACTGTATTATGTCTGGGAGCTCTTTCTGGTGGTGTGTGTGTGTGTGTGTGTGTGTGTGTGTGTGGGGGGGGGGGGGGGCGGCATTGAAGGGCCCGGCCTTGGGGCGGCAAAGGGAGTAAATCCGGGCCTGGGTGTGTGCCTTTCCAAATCATGTCCAATCAACTGGATTTACCACAGGTGGATTCCAATCAAGTTGTAGAAACATCTCAAGGATGATCAGTGGAAACAGGATGTACCAGAGCTCAATTTTAAATGTCATGGCAAAAGCTGCGATTTCAAACAAACTTTCTTCATGTTGTCATTATGGAGTATTGTTTGTAACATTTTGAGGAAAATAATTAATTGAATCCATTTTTGAATAAGGCTGTAACAAAATGTGGAAAAAGTGAAGCGCTGTGAATACTTTCCGGACGCACTGTATTTCCTGTACTCTTTTGCTCCATCTAGTGGCCATAATGAGAAATTTTACCATTACCGATAATAAAAATAAAATGGTAGAAGTGAAAATAATCTAAAGAACATCAGTTTTTGGTCTAGTTCACATTGAAAGAATGTACAAGCAGATTTGCTGGATGAATTTCTATACATTTTTTTTAACTACTTGCTGACCACCCTATAGCAATTTTACTGCTACAGAGTGGCAGCTGTGCACAGGATTGTGTATTTCTGCCTGCAAGGGGTGCAGACACGCCCCCGGCGGACCGCTTCTGATGTGATTCTTCACAGCAGAAGCCGTTTGGCGGGTGCCGGGCACTCGATGTTCTCCAGCACCTGCCGATCGTTGGTAAAGAACGCAGAACTGGGATCCACCTATGTAAACAAGTATATGGAAAAAATGCAGCGTAAACAAGGCAGATCGCCATTCTGACAGGGGGGAAGGGATGGATTTGGTGTCCCTGCAAAGCAGATAATGAATTCCATCTCTTCCCCTAGTAAAAGCACCTCACACAGTACACATAAACACCGGCTAGGCACACAGTTAACCCTTTGATCGCCCTAGATGTTTAACCCCTTCCCAGCCAGTGTCATTAGTACAGTAACAGTGCATATTTTTAGCACTGATCACTGTATTAGTGTCACTGGTTCCCACAAAGTGTCAAAAGTGTCAGTTAGTGTCCCAATGTCTGCCTCAAAATCGCAGTCCCGCTATAAGTGGCTGATCGCCACCATTACTAGTGTAAAAAAAAAAAAAAATCTAAATTTCATAAACATATCCCACAGTTTGTAGAAGCTATAACGTTTGCAAAACAATCAATATACGCTTATTGGGATTTTTTTTTTTTTTTACCAAAAATATGTAGCAGAATACATATTGGCCTAAATTTATAAAGAAATTCGATTTTTTTAAACATTTTTTTATTGAATATGTTTTATAACAGAAAGTAAAAAATATATTTTTTTTTTTTTTTTTTAAATTGTCGCTCTTTTTTTGTTAATAAAAAAAAAACAAAAAACGCAGAGGTGATCAAATACCACCAAAAGAAATCTCTATTTGTGGGAAAAAAAAAGACATACATTTTATTTTGGTACAGCGTCGCAGGACCGCGCAATTGTCAGTTAAAGTAACGCAGTGCCGTATGGCAAAAAGTGGCCTGATCAGCAAGAGGGGTGGGGTAAGGGGGTAAATCTTCCAGAGGTCAAGTAGTTAAACAGACTCTATAATGTCACATAAGGTCAAAATGACAACAATCACTGTCACTGAGTTGCCCTGTGGGAGAGGGTCCTACAAGAAGACCCTTGTTCACAAGATATGTTTACTGCAGATCAAATATTATGCATTGAAAAAAATAAAAGAATTAAAAAAACTGTGTAAATGGGGAAAATACTTCATTATGACCACTAGATGGAGCTGAGGCTCATACTTATTTCCTATGATGCTCAACACCATCTAGTGGCGGTAATGCAGTACTTTCAAAATGTTTATGTTGCTGAATATTATTATTATCATTATACAGGATATATAAAGCGCCAACAGTTTACGCAGCAAAGACAGTACAGTTACAATACAATTCAATACAGGAGGAATTGGAGAGCCCTGCTCCTTAGAGCTTACAATCTAGGATTATGGTGACATTATTCTTGGAGATGAATGTGATAGATCAGCTGTCAGTATGTGGCCACATTAGGTCAATGATGACACGAGAAACCCTTCCCCTTTGTGTATTTGCAGCTGCGGGATGAGAATTCCCCCCCCCAACCACACCTCATTGGCCCGACACTGACAGCTGCTTTCCGGGTTTAGCAGAAAACTGCTTGCCGCCCACCCAACGTCAAATGACGGCGGTGCGGTGCGGCTCTTGTTCTGGGACAGCGTCATATGACGGCACTGTGTTGCTAGGACACAGCATGACCCCGATCTCTGGAAACAGCCACGTCTGTGGCTCTTTAACCATGTGATCGGCTGTGTCCAATCACAGCCGGTCACATGTAAACAAGGAAGTGCCGGTAACAGCACACTGACAGAGCGTGTGGCGAGGAGAGCCGATCAGCGGCATCTCCACAAAGGGGGACATCTAGGAATGTAATCAGGGCACTGATCATCAGTGCCCTGATTACATAATTGCAAAATAGTGTCACAAATCAGTGCCCACCATTGCCCACCAATGCCAGCTATCAGTGTCCACCAGTGGCAGCAATCAGTGCCCACCACTGCCCACAAGTGCCACCAATCAGTGCCCATTAGTGATGCCAGTCAGTGCTGGCAATCAGTGCCGCCTATAAGTGCTGCTCATCAATGCCCATCTCTGCTGTCAATCAATACCCATCAGTAATGCCCATCAGTGTCACCCATCAGTGCCACCCATCAGTGACCATCAGTGCCCATCAGTACCACCTATCAGTGCCGCCGATCAGTGCCCACCAGTGCCGCCTATAAGTGCTCACCAGTGCCGCCTATTAGTGCCCATCAGTGCCACCTAACAGTGTCCATCAGTGCCACCTAACAGTGGCCATCAGTGCCGCCTATCAGTGCCCATAAGTGCGGCATATTAGTGCTTCCTCATCAGTGCCACCTAATCAGTGCCCTTAAGTGCCACCTCATCAATGCCCATAAGTGCCACCTCATCAATGCCCACCAGTTCAGCCTATCAGTGCCCATCAGTGCCGCCTCATCAGTGCAACCCATCAATGCCCATCAGTGCCCATCAGTACCGCCTATCCGTGCCGCCTATCAGTGCCCACCAGTGCCGCCTATTAGTCCCCATCAGTGGCACCTAACAATGCCCGTCAGTGCCGCCTATCAGTGCCCATAAGTGCCCCCTCATTAGTGCCCACCAGTTCAGCCTATCAGTGCCCATCAGTGCCGCCTCATCAGCGCACATCAGTAAAGGCGAAAAATTACTTTGTTACAAAATTTACTGACAGAAAAAAAGTAAAAAACATTTTTTTTTCAAAATTATTGGTCTTTTTATTTTGGAAAATATAAAACACCTAGCAGTGATTCAATACCACCAAAATAAAGCTCTATTTGTTTGAAGAAAACAATAACAATTTCACATAGTTGCAGTGTAGTATGACCGCGCAATTGTCATTCAAAGTGCGACAGCGCTGAAAGCTGAAAAATGGCCTGGGCAGGAAGGGGGTGTAATCGCCCGGTAGGCAAGTGGTTAAACCCCCGCAGCTGAACCCAAACTCATCCCTACCTGCCAGACAGGGTTGCACTGTGTAGCAGAGCTGTGTAAATCTCAGGACTGCACGGACAGCAATAAAAAAATCCCTTGGCGGGTACAACAGCTCCTTTATATGCATTTGACCTGTTTATTTGGCTGTTTTGGCTTTAGGTGTACTTTACTAAGAAGTCACATTGCCTTTAAGATACAATAAATGATATGTGGTTGTTTTATGTCCTCTTGATGGAAATGTTAAAAAATATCTGTGTAAAAGGTAATATTTTTGCAGAACAGGATATTGCGCTTTACATCCCGTTGTGCATGCATCTAAAGAATCAACAGGGGACGCGGCGCCATCCAGCATGGCGGCGTAATCAGAGGAGGAGATGAAATGAGTTTCTGAGATTGAACATGAGATACTTATATGTCAATTACACCATCTGTTTCCACCACAGAACACCAATGGGCAACCACACAATAGACTTTGTAATTGAAAAGATCCCGAAAGGTGAACCGTTTTTGTCGCTCCTAGCAACCCATCACATTATCGCTGGAGGGGGGAGGCTGCTGCCGGAACTTTTCTATCACGGAAAAATGTTTGCATTACAAAAATATAATTTATAATTTTATAAGGTTATCCAGATGCAGATCGTGTCAATAAACAATACTGTAAGATGCGGAGTCATTTGTCCGATTTTTTAAAAATCTGAAATCAGATTTATTTCACAGGTTTTTTTTTTTCTCAGTATGTTGTCTATTTTTTTTTTTTGCAAATAAATAATTTTATTTATTGTTATTAATTGTTATTAACCACTTAAGCCCCGTGCCATTTGGCTGGCCAAAGACCAGAGCACTTTTTGCGATTCGGCACTGCGTCGCTTTAACTGACAATTGCGCGGTCGTGCGACGTGGCTCCCAAACCAAACTGCCGTCCTTTTGTTTCCCACAAATAGAGCTTTTTTTTGGTGGTATTTGATCACCTCTGCGTTTTTTATTTTTTGCGCTATAAGCAAAAAAATAGCGACAATTTTGAAAAAAACGCATTATTTTTTTACTTTTTGCTATAATATATATCCCCAAAAAATATATAAAAAAACATTTTTTTTCCTCAGTTTAGGCCGATACGTATTCTTACACATATTTTTGGTAAAAAAAAAAAAAATCGCAATAAGCTTTTATTGATTGGTTTGCGCAAAAGCTATAGCATCTACAAAATAGGGGATAGTTTTATGGCATTTTTTATTTATTTTTTTTTACTATTAATGGCGGCGATCAGCAATTTTTATCATGACTGCAACATTATGGAGGAAACATCGGACAATTTTGACACATTTTTGGGACCATTGTCATTTATACACCGATCAGTGCTATAAATAGCCACTAATTACTGTACAAATGTCACTGGCAGAGAAGGGGTTAACACTAGGTGGCGATCAAGGGGTTAACTGTGTTCCCTAGGTGTGTTCTAACTGTAGGGGGGGTGGGACTGACTACTGTAAAAATGTCACTGGCAGTGAAGGGGTTAAAACACTAGGGGGCAGTGAAGGGGTTAATGTGTGTCCTAGTTTGTGTTCTAACTGAAGGGGGATGAGGCCTTTGCAGTCTGTCTGTATGAACAGACGATCGGTCAGTTCTCTGCTCAGAGAACCGGAAACTGTGTGTTTACACACACAGCTCCCGGTTCTCCGTGTGCCTTGTGCGATCGCAGGAGCCCCGCGCTGATCGAGACCGCCGGGCACTCGCATCGGCTCAGGGAGTGAGAGGGGGCGCGCACGTGCCTCCTAGTGGCCGTCTGTGTTACCGACGTAACATAACGGCGATTCGCGCAGCCGAGCCATATTGCCGCAGTGCAACTGCGGCAGCTGGTCAGCAGTCGGTTAAATAATAATTGCTCAGGTTGTTATTGGCCCCTAAATTTAGAAGAAATGGCCGCACACCACTGTAGATCAAAATCCTTTTTCATTGGACATCCCAAAAACTACAGGAATCAGAATGCTGGGTAAGACGCTGTCAGGTCACCTGAGACCAGGTGACAGATGCACTCTTTAGGACTTGGAAGTGCACTGCTAAGGTAGTGGACCCTAGGACCGACTGCTGTTGATTGAACCCTGGAAGGTTCAGGAAGCAGGTCTACAGGATAACTAACATGGATCCCAGTGGGAGCTAGAGCATAGATTCCCCAGGGTGCGGAGTCTAAGAGCCAGCGGGTGTTCACCAGAGCTTCTAGTGGTGAGGATAGACTGCGCTGCAGTCTGGCTCCAGGTCGCGGCCCCCAGGGTCTCACAGCTCACGCTCACCGTAGACTACAGGAGAAGAGGAAGGAGGCAGCAGGCTGGAACGACAGGGAAGTAAGGGGTAAGCCAAAGGTCAGGGCGACTAACAGACAAGGATAAACATAACATGCCAAAGGTCAGGGTAACAAGCAGACAGGGAGAGTCAAGAACAGTCTAAAGTCGGTAACAGGAATCAGACGTAGGAAACACAGCAAGTACACACGGAGGCTAACACACAATGGTTGATCAGCACTGCTGGCTTGCAGTGCACAGGTTAATATAGGGTTCCCTGATAGGGCCTGGGGTGGGGCCATGCTTAGAGGAGAGGTTATAAAACCAGTCAGGTGAGAGGCAGCTGGTCTTTAGAGATGAACACATGGAGACAGGTAAGCTGACAGAGAAAACTCTATTGCATAACCATGACAGACGCATTTCGCCCACATCACGTGCGCTTAGTCATTAATGTTACTGGCCGCTGACTGGGATTTATGATGTCGCTTTGACATCCTGGGCCATTTTTTTTATTTTTTCACACACAAAATGAACATTTTTTTCTAGAAAATTACAACCCCAATTCGAAAAAAAGTTTGCATGCTGTATAAAAACGACATGTAGCACCCTAATGTTTAGGCAGGGTTGCTCCTAAATTTACCTGCCAGGTGTAGGTACCTTGGCTCATTGTTAGGGATCAATTGAGGTCACCCTAAGTCTGGAATTGCTGCACTTCTCTCTTTTGCCGCTAGGTGGCGGGGTTCCCTGGTGACATTAGATAAGACAAGGGCAAAGCAAGGACCGATTAGGAGTATATGGGGTATCTCAGCCAATGGGCAGGGATTTTCTTGAATCCCTTGGCCTGCTGGGAGAACCTATATATTTGGGTCAATTCGGGTGATCAGGGTTCTGTGCCACCTGGACGGCTGTCTGGGTGAACGTGTGTTGTATTGCCCGGGCTGCTAGGCCAGAGATTGGGCCTATCCCGGGAACATCTGGCTGCTAGACTGTCTGAGAGCCTGTCCAGAAGCAAGAGAGCAGCGCCGGGTTGGGATTGCGGCTTGCAGTCCAACCAGAAGTGACGGTTCTGCCGGTCGGAGAACCTGTCGTAGTTGGAGGTAGAGGGGAAGCTGTCGCCACTAAGGGACCAACCACCTTATTACCAGGGACCACAGAGAGTAACTGAAGCAAGTACAAGAGCAGTATTCTCACCAACCGGTGAAGAATCAGGAAACTTCAGTGGGTGTCAAGCCAGGGACCCAACCAGTGGAGGTGAAGCTTGTAGAGCAGCCTTGGGTGTCAAGCCAGGGAAGCTTGAGAAGTATCTGGAGTGCCAAGCTAGGGACTCAGCAGAGAAGTGCGGGTGACGCTTGAGGGAGATACTTGAGTGAAGACTGGACGAGCTCAAGGGATTCAGTGGAAGTAAATCAGCAAGTCTAGTGAGAGAGACTGGGAGCTCAGTGGGTTGAGAATCTACAATAAGTGACTGTATAAAAGTAAAGGAGTTTGTTACAACTTGTGTTAGGAACTGTTCTAAGACTGTTGCCATAGGAGACAGCACTCCTACACATGCAGATGTGGTGTCTTGCTGGAGGCCTTTCCCTGCATGGGTGTCTACCTATAGAAGTCTCGGAGTCTGCCAATTAACATTGCAACTACCTAAGGGTGTCCTGGCCCTAAACCCTCTCTCCCAAAGTTCTGTTCAAAAGAAATAAAATCTCTTTGCATTCAAGAAGTGTCTGGTGCCCATGAATCTATCTTGCACTACACCCACTATGCCTTACAACCCACTCTACACAGAAGGATGTCAGCAGCTCTTAGCTCTGGAGGTTCTCATTAGACTAAAGGAGGCCTGGGACCTTGCTACAGACATAAAAACAGAATGCAATGATTTGCAAATCTCATAAATTTGTATTTTATTAACAATAGAAAATAGAAAACATTGAATATTTAAGCAGAGAAAATGGACCATTTTAGGGAAAAAAATAGGTAATTTTAAATTGATGGCAGCAACAGGTCTCAAAAAGAAGTTGGGACAGGGTAACAAAAAGCTGGCAAAGTATGTTGTACAAACAAAAGTTTCTTTCAACTATCCTGGACCTGTTCTCGTGGCCTAAAATGAACCCTTGTTAGGATATATACATATATATAGCCAGTTTAGGTGCCCTCATGAGGTTGCAAAGGAGCCTTGGTGTGACTATGTAGTTTCCCATAGACACACTCCTAAACCTTGTGGACGGCCTTCCCAGAAGAGTTGAAGCTGTTATAGCTGCAAAGGGTGGGCCAACTCAATATTGAACCCTACGGACTAAGACGTCATTAAAATTCATGTGCGTGTAAAAGCAGGTGTCCCAATACTTTTGAAAATATAATGTACAGTATGTTTGCAAATGCATGCAACAGCAAACATATAATAATCTAAAGGTTAGTAACAGATAGTTAGGTTCTCTGTGTTGGCTGACTGTATTGAGTGCCGGATATTTTTTGGCGTAGTACATATCCAAGTCACACACCATATGGTAGCAAGGCTAAGGTGTTGATGGGTGCTGTAGCAGCCAGAGGGATGGAGCCATCATCAAATGTGAAGATCCACTGCTTTCGTCAAGGTCAGTTTATTTTATTGACTTTCTTGAAAGTCACAAGCCACAACATGATGTTAGGAGACATGTGGGCTACACATTATCAAGGCATTGATGATGTGGTATAGATAAAGCTTTTAGCCCAGGACATGCCGTAGAATTCAGGAGAGAGGATGCACAGGTAAAATGGGGTTAACGATTATAACATTAATTATTCAATTCATTAATTAATCAATTTATTGATCTATTGATTTATCTTGTAATTACAAAGACATGAACCTGACTATTAAAAAACAGCACATTCAAAAAATGGGAGGGTCTGACTATAACACCTATACAAGCCTGCTGGACAACCCAATCCAAAATCATGGGAATTCATTACAGAATTGGTCCTACTTTGTGGCTATAACAACCTCCATTTTTCCAGGAAAGCTTTTCACAAGGTTTCACAGTGTGTCTGTAGGAATTTGTACCCATTCAGCCAAAAGAGCTAATTCTCGTTGTAATCAGCGTTCCATTTCATTCCAAAGGTGCTCAGTAGGGTTGAGCAGGGCAGCCATCAGAAATCTTGGGGCCTCCAACACAGGTTTAGGCCTGGGCCCCTTGGGGCTGACCACCAACATTCCCCAGGGCCTGCCCATTGGCCGTCCCATCAAATGTGCCCATAATATACACTGATTTGTGTTGTTTTCACCAAATACATGTTGGCCTAAATTTTTGAAGAAAAATTATTTTTTTGCAAAATTTTATAACAAATATAAAGAAAAACACATTTTTTATATTTCCAAAATGTTTTTTTTTTGTTTATTTAGCAAGGAAAAAAAAACCCAGTGGTGATTAAATACCACTAATCAAAAGCTGTCTTCAACAGCTGATAAATGCTCCCACGCACGGTTCAGGACACACTCTAGACCTCATCTTCAAACAAAGTATGCACATCAACATATTCAACAACACACTGCTACCATGGACGGACCACCACGCTATCAAATTTAAAATCACCACTAACACCACCCTCCAAAAACAGAAACATGCAACAACAACACACTGGAACAGATCTCAGAAGAAACTACATTCTTAACTCTTCAAAACCACACCATCAAACAAAATACCATTACTAAACTTAAACCTCTCAACGGAACAAACACTCAACTCCCTAAACAAGGCATTACTACAAACAGCAGACTCAGTGGCGCCAAAACGCAGAACACTCATCCGCAAAAAAAACTTGAGATGGTTTAATGGCACTCTCACCCTACTCAAGCAAGAACGTAGAAGAGCTGAAAGAGCATGGAGAAGAAATCCTACCAAGGAAAACCATACAAACTACAAAGTACTCACTGTGAAATACCACAAAGCAATCTTCACAGCCAAAAAAGAAAATTTCTCAAAAACCATCTCAACTGCCCTAAACCGGCCGCGGGAACTCTTCAAAATAGTCTCCCAGTCAATGAACCCAACCTGCTTAGAGCCCCCAGCAAACGATACTCAAGAATTTTTCAATGAATTATCTAATTTCTTCATCGACAAAATCGACAACATTCGGAAATCAATTCAACAGAAAAAAACAACCAACCTCACTCAACCAAAGCAAAAAGAGGATATCAACACGAACATCACACAACCACCAGATTTCTCTTTGACCCCAATCACTACGGACACGACTATAAACATTATGAGAAGCCTTCGAGACAGCACATCACCAAACGACATCATTCCCACAAAACTACTGAGAGAATGTTCCGACATCTTGGCCCCTACTATAACACACCTCATAAATCAGTCGTTCAAAGAAGGGATTGTGCCAACCACCCTCAAGCAAGGCATCGTCAAACCCCTGCTAAAGAAACCCAATCTCGACCATAAGGACCCTAAGGACTCTAACTACCGCAGACCGATAACAAGCCTCAACACCATCTCCAAGATTATGGAGAAAGCAGTAGTACAACAGCTACAACACCACCTGGACACCCACCAACTCCTGGACCCTCTGCAATCGGGCTTCCGTCCAGGCCATGGTACAGAAACAGCACTGCTCAAAATATGAGACGATGCCCTTGAAGCAGCAGATGACGGAGAATCATGTCTCCTGGTACTGTTAGACCTCAGTGCAGCATTTGATACAGTGGACCACAATACTCTACTTGTCCGCCTCACAGAAGTAGCAGGAGCCACAGATTCTGGTCTAAAATGGTTTGCATCCTTCTTAGAGAATTCCTCTTAGAGAGTGAAACTAGGAGCATTCACCTCTGAAATCCGGGCAATCTCCTTTGGAGTCCCTCAGGGTTCACCCTTGTCACCAGTGCTATTCAACATCTACATCCACCCACTCCTCAAAATCATCAAAAAATCGGACCTCTGCTTCCACTCATACGCTGATGACACCCAACTCTACTTTCGCATCACGGGACAAAAAGACCACCATCAGCAATTAGAGAAATGCCTCACTTTGATAGATGACTGGATGACCATTAGCTCCCTCAAACTCAACGGTTCAAAAACAGAACTTCTTCTACACGCTAACCAAAATTCCAAAACCAAGACTCCGTGGACACCTCCCACCATCTTTGGACAGACCATCTCTCCAAAGACCAAAGCCAAGACTCTCGGAGTTATCTTTGACTCAGAAATGACAATCGATGCACAAATAGGATCAGTAGTTAGCGGATCTCACCATCTCCTCCGCCTGCTACGTAGACTCATCCCCTTCATTTGAATGTTAAGGGTTAAGGGTTCTTTACTGTAAGAGCGGCAAGGATGTGGAATTCCCTTCCACAGGTGGTGGTCTCAGCGGGGAGCATCGATAGTTTCAAGAAACTATTAGATAAGCACCTGAATGACCGCAACATACAGGAATATACAATGAAATACTGATACATAATCACACATAGGTTGAACTTGATAGACTTGTGTCTTTTTTGAACCTCACCTGCTATGTAACTATGTCTTTGCTCAGGTGTTAAAGTGGTTGTAAACCTAGTTACACCACTTTTCCCTACAGGTAAGCCTATAATAAGGCTTACCTGTAGGTACTAGAAATATATATACAGTATCTCACAAAAGTGAGTACACCCCTCACATTTTTGTAAATATTTTATTCTACCTTTTCATGTGACAACACTGAAGAAATGACACTTTGCTACAATGTAAAGTAGTGAGTGTATAGCTTGTATAACAGTGTAAATTTGCTGTCCCCTCAAAATAACTCAACACACAGCCATTAATGTCTAAACCGCTGGCAACAAAAGTGAGTACACCCCTAAATGAAAATATCCAAATTGGGCCTAAAATGTCAATATTTTGTGTGGCCACCATTATTTTCCAGCACTGCTTTAACCCTCTTGGGCATGGAGTTCACCAGAGCTTCTCAGGTTGCCACTGGAGTCCTCTTCTACTCCTCCATGATGACATCACGGAGCTGGTGGATGTTAGAGACCTTGCGCTCCTCCGCCTTCCATTTGAGGATGTCCCACAGATGATCAATAGGGTTTAGGTCTGGAGAGATGCTTGGCCAGTCCATCACCTTTACCCTCAGCTTCCTTAGCAAGGCAGTGGTCATCTTGGAGGTGTGTTTGGGGTCGTTGTCATATTAGAATACTGCCCTGCGGCCCATTCTCCGAAGGGAGAGGATCACGCTCTGCTTAAGGATGTCACAGTTAGGGATGAGCCGAACACCCCCCGGTTCGGTTCGCACCAGAAATTTTTGCACAAACTTTAGAACCCCATTGACGTCTATGGGACTCGAACGTTCAAAATCAAAAGTGCTCATTTTAAAGGCTAATTTGCATGGTATTGTCCAAAAAGGGTTTGGGGACCCGGGTCCTGCCCCAGGGGACATGTATCAATGCAAAAAAAAGTTTTTAAAATGGCCATTTTTTCGGGAGCAGTGATTTTTAATGATGCTTAAAGTGAAAAAAAA
This sequence comes from Aquarana catesbeiana, assembly GCF_042186555.1. Classification (NCBI taxonomy): domain Eukaryota; kingdom Metazoa; phylum Chordata; class Amphibia; order Anura; family Ranidae; genus Aquarana; species Aquarana catesbeiana. The sequence continues at coordinate 16,592,400 of NC_133332.1, forward strand.
AAAAAGTGAAATATTCCTTTAAATATCATACCTGGGGGGTGTCTATAGTATGCCTGTAAGGTGGCGCGTGCTTCCCGTGCTTAGAACAGTCCCTGCACAAAATGACATTTTTAAAGGAATAAAAGTCATTTAAAACTGCTTGCGGCTTTAATGTAATGTCAGGTCCTGGCAATATGGATGAAAATCAGTGAGACAAACAGCATGGGTACCCCCCAGTCCATTACCAGGCCCTTTGGGTCTTGTATGGATATTAAGGGGAACCCAGTACCCAAATTAAAAAAGGAAAGGTGTGGGGCCCCCAGGCCCTATATACCCTGAACAGCAGTATACAGGGGGTGCAAACAAGACAGGGACTGTAGGTTTGTTGTTAAGTAGAATCTGTTTGTAATTTTGAACTGGTACATTTTTAACGTGTTTAGCTCCAGCCAAAAAATCTATTTTAAGCTTTTTGGAAAACATAGGAAAGGGTTATCACCCCGTGACATTTGTTTTGCTGTCTGTGCTCCTCTTCAGAAGATTTCACCTCACTTTTTGTCCCAATTACAAATGTTTTTTGAAAATTTGGGGTTTTAATTTGGGGTGATAAAGCATCAGTGTAAAGGAGAAAAGTTTTTCCCATATTAACTCTTACAGGAGAGAATTTCCCTTCCTAGGGGTAGATTTCATCTCACCTCCTGTTGTCTCCTTCCGTTTGCAAGTAGGAGTCATTTGTAAGTTGGATGTTTGAAAGTAGGGGCCTGCCCTATATACTCAGCATAAATTTGGTCTTAGGTGTTGTTGTGGCCACAACACTGTAAGCCCTCACAGGGCCCTGCTGTGAAATATTAGATCAAGAATTGTAATTACATGCTCCTGTTGAACAGGGACAGAAAAATTGGGCCTTTGGTGGTGGTGGTGGTGGTGGTGCTGGTGTCACAACACTGTAAGTCCTCACAGTTACTCTTGGTGGGCGCAGAAACGGGCCCTGCTGTGAAATATTAGATCAAGAATTCTAATTACATGTCCCTGTTGAACAGGGGCTGAAAAATTGGGCCTTAGGCACTGGTGCCACAACACTGCAATCCCTCACAGATACTCTAGTTGGAGCGCAGGAACTAGCCCTGCTGCAAAGAATTGCATCAAAAATTGTAATTACACGCCCCTGTTAAACAGGGGCTGAAAAATTGGGCCTTAGGCACTGGTGGAGGCGCCCAGAACCAAAAATGTTCTTACAAGCTATCATCATGATCATTGAGGAGGAAGAGGATAATTACTCAGCATAACAGGATAGTCACTCAGCATCAGCATAGGCAGTCTTTGAAGGGATCTGACATTTCAAAAAAAATTATTCGGTTACATCAGCATCAGGTGCTTGGTAGCTGGTGGTGATCCAAGACTGATTCATTTTTATGAAGGTCAGTCGATCGACCGAGTCGGTGGACAGACGCACCCTGTGATCGGTTACAAAGCCTCCAGCAGCACTGAATGTGCGTTCCGAAAGAACGCTGGATGCAGGACAGGCCTGGCAAGTGATCCATCCTCAAGACCCAGTAACCCAGAGGATTTTCGGTGGGAAAGGTGTCCAAGTCAGATCTTGCCCCAAGGTATTCCTGCACCATGTAAAACAGACGTTGGCGATGGTTGCTGGAACTAATCATACCTTGAGGCTGCGGACTAAAAAGTTGTCTGAACGCATCGGTCAGACGGCCACCTTCTCCACCGCTCCTTCTTTGACTGACCAAAGCCTCAGCAACATATTGTGCAGAAACAGGAGTTTGTAACCTCCCAGTCTCTGGGAACGTGTTGCACAGACCTTTCTGCAAGGCCTCCCGAAGATGTTTCATCCTCTACTCCCTCTGTGATGGCAAGATAAGGTCCGCAACCTTACCCTTGTAAGGTGGATCAAGGAGGGTTGCCAGCCAGTATTGTTCCTTCTCCTTGATACCACGAATGCGAGAAACCTTCCGCAGGCTTTGCAGGATCAGGGAGGCCATGCAGCGTAGGTTTGATGAGGCATTCAGTCCGGAGTCCTCTGGGTCACTAAGGATGACATGATCCGCAGCCACGTACAAGTCCATGTGTTTCTTGGGACTGTAAATGATCCCTTAAAGACTGCTGCTGATGCTGAGTGCCAGGCTTCACCTCCATACTGACACAATCCTCCTCCTCCTCCTCCTCTTCCTGTGTGTTCGGTGGGTACGCAGGAACACTGTCTGGATAAAGGGGGCCTTGAGAGCTAAGGAAGTCCTCCTCTTCCTGCCTCTGTTCTGCCTCAAGTGCCCTGTCCATTATTCCACGCAGTGTGTGCTCCAACAGGTGGACAAGGGGGACAGTGTCACTGATGCATGCACTGTCACTGCTCACCATCCTCATAGCCTCCTCAAATGGTGACAGGACAGTGCATGCATCCCTGATCATGGCCCACTGGCGTGGGGAAAAACAACCAAGCTCCCCTGACCCTGTCCTGGTGCCATAGTCGCACAGGTACTCATTGATGGCCCTCTGCTGCTTGTGCAGCTGCTGCAGCATGGCCAACGTTGAGTTCCACCTGGTGGGCATGTCACAGATTAGGCAGTTCTTGGGCAGGTTAAATTCCTTTTGGAGGTCTGCCAGCCGAGCACTGGCATTATATGACCGACGGAAATGCACACAGACTTTCCTGGCCTGCCTCAGGACATCCTGTAAGCCCGGGTACCTGCCCAAGAACCGCTGCACTACCAAGTTAAGGACGTGAGCCAAACAGGGCACATGGGTCATTTGTCCCTGTCGGAGGGCGGAGAGGAGGCTGGTGCCATTGTCACAAACCACCATTTCTGCCTTAAGTTGTCGTGGCGTCAACCACCTCTGAACCTGCCCCTGCAGAGCTGACAGAACCTCTGTCCCAGTGTGGCTCCTGTCTCCCAAGCACACCAGCTCAAGCACCGCATGGCATCTTTTGGCCTGCGTACTTGCGTAGCCCCTTGAACGCCTACAGAGCACCGCTGGTTCCGAGGACAAAGCACAGAAAGAGGCCATGGAGGAAGAAGCAGAGGAGAGGGTAGAGGAGAGAGGTGTGTCAGAATCACTAGTAGTGGCATTTTGGAGGCGTGGTGGCGGAACAACCTCCAACACTACTGCACCTTGTCCTGCATCCTTTCCAGCTGCCAGAAGAGTCACCCAATGCGCCGTGAAATTTAGGTAACGTCCCTGTCTATGACTGCTGGACCATGAGTCAGCGGTAATATGCACCTTACCGCTGACCGCCCTGTCCAGTGAGGCCAAGACATTGCCTTTCACATGCCGGTAGAGAGCCGGAATCGCCTTCCGTGAGAAAAAGTATTATGTTATTAGTATGAGAACACCACCAATCCACACCACCAAGGTAGCTTTAGCTGAACACTGTGCAGAGGTCGCACTACACTAATTTGTAGCTTTAGCTAAACACTGTGCAGAGGTCGCACTACACTAACTTGTAGCTTTAGCTGAACACTGTGCAGAGGTCGCACTACACTAACATTTAAATAATGTAGCTGCCTGCGGTAGTGATAGGATCAGGAAAACACCACCAACCTTCTACAGGTAGCTTTAGCTGAACACTGTGCAGAGGTCGCACTACACTAACATTTAAATAATGTAGCTGCCTGCGGTAGTGATAGGATCAGGAAAACACCACCAACCTTCTACAGGTAGCTTTAGCTGAACACTGTGCAGAGGTCGCACTAAACTAACTTGTAGCTTTAGCTGAACACTGTGCAGAGGTCTCACTACACTAACTTGTAGCTTTAGCTGAACACTGTGCAGAGGTCGCACTACACTAACTTGTAGCTTTAGCTGAACACTGTGCAGAGGTCGCACTAAACTAACTTGTAGCTTTAGCTGAACACTGTGCAGAGGTTGCACTACCACTAAAAAATAATGTAGCTGCCTGTGGTAGTGATAGGATCAGGAAAACAACACCAACCTTCTACAGGTAGCTTTAGCTGAACACTGTGCAGAGGTCGCACAAAACTAACTTGTAGCTTTAGCTGAACACTGTGCAGAGGTCTCACTACACTAACTTGTAGCTTTAGCTGAACACTGTGCAGAGGTCGCACTACACTAACTTGTAGCTTTAGCTGAACACTGTGCAGAGGTCGCACTAAACTAACTTGTAGCTTTAGCTGAACACTGTGCAGAGGTCGCACTACCACTAAAAAATAATGTAGCTGCCTGCGGTAGTGATAGGATCAGGAAAACACCACCAACCTGCTACAGGTAGCTTTAGCTGAACACTGTGCAGAGGTTGCACTACACTAACGTGTAAATAATGTAGCTGCCTGCGGTAGTGATAGGATCAGGAAAACAACACCAACCTTCTACAGGTAGCTTTAGCTGAACACTGTGCAGAAGTCACACTACACTAACATGTAAATAATGTAGCTGCCTTCGGTAGTGATAGGATCAGGAAAACAACACCAACCTTCTACAGGTAGCTTTAGCTGAACACTGTGCAGAGGTCGCACTACACTAACTTGTAGCTTTAGCTGAACAATGTGCAGAGGTCGCACTACACTAACGTGTAAATAATGTAGCTACCTGCGGTAGTGATAGGATCAGGAAAACAACACCAACCTTCTACAGGTAGCTTTAGCTGAACACTGTGCAGAGGTTGCACTACCACTAAAAAATAATGTAGCTGCCTGTGGTAGTGATAGGATCAGGAAAACACCACCAACCTTCTACAGGTAGCTTTAGCTGAACACTGTGCAGAGGTCGCACTAGACTAACGTGTAAATAATGTAGCTGCCTGCGGTAGTGATAGGATCAGGAAAACAACACCAACCTTCTACAGGTAGCTTTAGCTGAACACTGTGCAGAGGTCGCACAAAACTAACTTGTAGCTTTAGCTGAACACTGTGCAGAGGTCTCACTACACTAACTTGTAGCTTTAGCTGAACACTGTGCAGAGGTCGCACTACACTAACTTGTAGCTTTAGCTGAACACTGTGCAGAGGTCGCACTAAACTAACTTGTAGCTTTAGCTGAACACTGTGCAGAGGTCGCACTACCACTAAAAAATAATGTAGCTGCCTGCGGTAGTGATAGGATCAGGAAAACACCACCAACCTGCTACAGGTAGCTTTAGCTGAACACTGTGCAGAGGTTGCACTACACTAACGTGTAAATAATGTAGCTGCCTGCGGTAGTGATAGGATCAGGAAAACAACACCAACCTTCTACAGGTAGCTTTAGCTGAACACTGTGCAGAAGTCACACTACACTAACATGTAAATAATGTAGCTGCCTTCGGTAGTGATAGGATCAGGAAAACAACACCAACCTTCTACAGGTACCTTTAGCTGAACACTGTGCAGAGGTCGCACTACACTAACTTGTAGCTTTAGCTGAACAATGTGCAGAGGTCGCACTACACTAACGTGTAAATAATGTAGCTGCCTGCGGTAGTGATAGGATCAGGAAAACAACACCAACCTTCTACAGATAGCTTTAGCTGAACACTGTGCAGAGGTCGCACTGCACTAACTTGTAGCTTTAGCTGAACACTGTGCAGAGGTCGCACTACACTAAAGAATAATGTAGCTGCCTGCGGTAGTGATAGGATCAGGAAAACACCACCAACCTTCTACAGGTAGCTTTAGCTGAACACTGTGCAGAGGTCGCACTACTCTAACGTGTAAATAATGTAGCTGCCTGCAGTAGTGATAGGATCAGGAAAACACCACCAACCTTCTACAGGTAGCTTTAGCTGAACACTGTGCAGAGGTCGCACTAAACTAACTTGTAGCTTTAGCTGAACACTGTGCAGAGGTCGCACTACACTAACTTGTAGCTTTAGCTGAACACTGTGCAGAGGTCGCACTAAACTAACTTGTAGCTTTAGCTGAACACTGTGCAGAGGTCGCACTACCACTAAAAAATAATGTAGCTGCCTGCGGTAGTGATAGGATCAGGAAAACACCACCAACCTTCTACAGGTAGCTTTAGCTGAACACTGTGCAGAGGTCGCACTAGACTAACGTGTAAATAATGTAGCTGCCTGCGGTAGTGATAGGATCAGGAAAACAACACCAACCTTCTACAGGTAGCTTTAGCTGAACACTGTGCAGAGGTCGCACAAAACTAACTTGTAGCTTTAGCTGAACACTGTGCAAAGGTCTCACTACACTAACTTGTAGCTTTAGCTGAACACTGTGCAGAGGTCGCACTACACTAACTTGTAGCTTTAGCTGAACACTGTGCAGAGGTCGCACTAAACTAACTTGTAGCTTTAGCTGAACACTGTGCAGAGGTCGCACTACCACTAAAAAATAATGTAGCTGCCTGCGGTAGTGGTAGGATCAGGAAAACACCACCAACCTTCTACAGGTAGCTTTAGCTGAACACTGTGCAGAGGTCGCACTACACTAACGTGTAAATAATGTAGCTGCCTGCGGTAGTGATAGGATCAGGAAAACAACACCATCCTTCTACAGGTAGCTTTAGCTGAACACTGTGCAGAAGTCGCACTACACTAACATGTAAATAATGTAGCTGCCTGCGGTAGTGATAGGATCAGGAAAACAACACCAACCTTCTACAGGTAGCTTTAGCTGAACACTGTGCGGAGGGCGCAATACACTAACTTGTAGCTTTAGCTGAACACTGTGCAGAGGTTGCGCTACACTAACTTGTAGCTTTAGCTGAACAATGTGCAGAGGTCGCACTTCACTAACTTGTAGCTTTAGCTGAACACTGTGCAGAGGTCTCACTACACTAAAAAATAATGTAGCTGCCTGCAGTAGTGATAGGATGAGGAAAACACCACCAACCTTCTACAGGTAGCTTTAGCTGAACACTGTGCAGAGGTCACACTACACTAACGTGTAAATAATGTAGCTGCCTGCAGTAGTGATAGGATCAGGAAAACAACACCAACCTTCTACAGATAGCTTTAGCTGAACACTGTGCAGAGGTCGCACTACACTAACGTGTAAATAATGTAGCTGCCTGCGGTAGTGATAGTATCAGGAAAACAACACCAACCTTCTACAGGTAGCTTTAGCTGAACACTGTGCAGAGGTCGCACTACACTACCTTGTAGCTTTAGCTGAACACTGTGCAGAGGTCGCACTACACTAACTTGTAGCTTTAGCTGAACATTGTGCAGAGGTCGCACTACACTAAAGAATAATGTAGCTGCCTGAGGTAGTGATAGGATCAGGAAAACACCACCAACCTTCTACAGGTAGCTTTAGCTGAACACTGTGCAGAGGTCGCACTACACTAACGTGTAAATAATGTAGCTGCCTGCGGTAGTGATAGGATCAGGAAAACAACACCAACCTTCTACAGGTAGCTTTAGCTGAACACTGTGCAGAGGTCGCACTACACTAACTTGTAGCTTTAGCTGAACACTGTGCAGAGGTCGCACTACACTAAAAAATAATGTAGCTGCCTGCGGTAGTGATAGGATCAGAAAAACACCACCAATCTTCTACAGGTAGCTTTAGGTGCACACTGTGCAGAGGACACACTACACTAACTGTAAATTCTGTAGATTCCCCTTTTTTTTTTTATTGCTTTTAAGCATAAATGGGAGATGTGAGGTCTTTTTGACCCCAGATTTCACATTAAAGAGGTCCTGTCATGCTTTTTTTCTATTACAAGGGATGTTTACATTCCTTGTAATAGGAATAAAAGTGACCACATTTTTTTTTTTAGACAGTGTAAAAAAAAAAAAAGTAAAAGTAAAATAAATAAGAAATTGTTTTTTTTTTTAAAGCGCGCCATCCCGCCGAGCTCACGCTCAGAAGCGAATGCATATGTAAGTTGCGCCCGCATATGAAAACGGTGTTCAAACCACACATGTGAGGTATCGCCGCGATTGTTAGAGCAAGATCAATAATTCTAGCCCAAGAACTCCTCTGTAACTCAAGTGATAACCTGTACAAATTTTTAAACATCGCCTATGGAGATTTTTAAAGGTCAAAGCTTGTCGCCCTTCCACAGGCGGGCGCAATTTTGAAGCTTGACATGTTGGGTCATTATCTTTCACAACATAGAAACAAAATTGGGCTTAATTTACTGTTGTCTTCTTTTTTAATTCAAAATATGTATTTCTTCCCCCCAAAAAAATGCATTTGTAAGACAGGTGCGCAAATACGGTGTGACATAAAGTATTGCAACGACCGCCATTTTATTCTCTAGGGTGTCTGACAAAAAAATATATTATGTTTGGGGGTTGAGGCACTGGGGCACACTGGTTGCAGGCTGGTCGGTAAGTTGAGCTGGGAATTTTCTTTGGCTTAACCTAAAAGGCGGCCTAACGCCTAAAGACGCTGTCTGATGTAACCAGACACTTTTCTGATACAGTGCCACCTAGTGGCAAAATGGCTAACTGCACCTGCCTGCAAAGCGGAGTTCTGCTTTAACTTCCATGTTTGCCTGGAGTTTTACACAGCAATTAAAATATTTACAGCAAACCAAACCACATCTCATTTGTTCAGACTGTTCTTTAGTCTCCCAGATGCAGCGCTGAGTGATATCTCACACGCTAATAAACTTCCTTTGTATTACAAAGACATTAATAACCTTTGGGGAAATTAGCACATCCCCGTTTATTGTTCTAAGTGGACACATTTTGTCAAAACATTGTTACAAGGCGATAGCATTTATACGCGGCGTAATTGAATATTTTATCCGTCGCCTTCCAACAGCTGCATGTGTACATTTATTATTTGAACTATAAAGCGAATTGTACGCCGCAAGTTCCTTCTACGTTTTCTATCTCTTCCTTGCACAAAGGATTTTTTTTTTTTTTTTAATACAGATGAGGAGTTATGAATATGATAGTTGCCATAGTAACAAAGAAACATTGACTATTATTATCACAATGCTATCGGTGTCCGCAATATTCCGTCTGAATAATAGATAATATGTTAAACGCTTTTGAGGTTTCTAAAACATCTCATTTATTGGCGGCATTGTGCCAGGAGAACAAATAAATATTAGCTAATTGCAGGTACTGGATTTGTTTTGGGTGTTCTGTTCAACTTGGAACAGAGTTAAAGGCAGCAAGTACCAACAACAATTGAAATTTATGGCGCAAACACATACTAATGCACCATCCACATGAGTTAGCCTCTACCCCTCTAAAGGTAAAGATATGCTTGTGTAGCATAGGTAGTTCGTAAAATGTTCATAAGAAGTTCCTAAAAATCCCATAGGAAGGGTGTTGTACTTCAGTAGGCAGCTCCACCTGAGACAAGAACAAATCTCTGAAATTAAAAAAAAAAAAGAAGACAAGGGGGCGCCAGCTAAGTGCAGCATCAATGGGTGTGTTATCCACTTAGCTGGCGCCCCCTTCTGTTCCTTCAAAAAGTAACACCTCAGTTTTGTTTGGTTGATAGGTTGACCAAACTGTTTACTCATTTACTGCCTTTAAATCTCTTGGATTAGAAATGTGCATACTAGCTCGTTATGCCTTTGTCTTGCAGGTTTTTTTTTAATTATTTAAACGGGTTTACAATCACTTTAAAGGGGTGTGGTTAACCACTTGCGCTCCAGAAGATTTACCCCCCCTTCATGACCAGCCTATTTTTTTGCGATATCGCACTACGTTACTTTAAAGCGGTTGTAAACCGCGGACGTAGCAGAAAAAAAAAACCTGCAGAGCAATGGCATAATGTGCTAGTATGTATCGCATACTAGCACATTATGAAATACCTATCTTGGAACGCCCCCCCCCCTCTAACGCTGTACGGTCATCGCTGGGAGGGCTGATATGTTCCCCTGGTCTTTCCTCCGGGTTCTTCCGGGGCTATGTGATTGGCTGGAGCCCTCAGTTCCAGCACAAAGCTCTGAAGTTTCGGCAAGATATGCCGGACCTTCAGAGCGCGTGCGAGAGTGATGTCACTGGCTGCATGCAGGGTGAATATCCCCTAAATGGTGGACCTTTAGGAGATATTCATTTTACCTACAGGTAAGCCTTATTATAGGCCTTATTGTAGATTTACCTGTATAGTAGGTGAAAATAACCAAGCAGGGTTTACATCCGCTTTAACTGACAATTGTGAGGTCATGCAACACTGTACCCAAATAAAATGTATATCATTTTTTGCCACAAATAGAGTTTTCTTTTGGTGGTATTTGATCACCACTGCATTTTTTATTTTTTGCGACAAAAATGACCGACAATTTTGAAAGAAAAACAAACAATATGTTTTACTTTCTGCTATAAAACATATTCAATAAAAAATAAAAAATAAATCAAATATCTTCATAAATTTAGGCCAATATGTATAATTGAGAATGAGAATGATGTGTCCCTGCAGCATTAGCCTACTTGAATTCCACATCACATATTCCAGGATGCCAGGCCATCCCCCAATGATGTCATTTCTTGATGAAATGCGTAGAGCGTGACATCATCACGCATGCCTGCCGATCGGAGCTTGGCACAGTGATTTCAGCCTGCTACATTGGAAGCGGTAGAAGCGGCTACAACATATCGGTAAAATCAAATGTCTTCATAAATTTTGGCCAATATGTAAAATTGAGAATGAGAATGACGTGTCCCTGCAGCATTAGCCTACTGGGATTCCACATCGCATATTCAAGGATGCCGGGCCATCCCCGATGATGTAATTTCTCGATGAAAAGCGTAGAACGTGACACACACACCTGCTGATCGGAGCTCGGCACAGTGATTTCAGCCTGCACTATTGGAAGCAGTAGAAGCGGCTACAACATATCGGTAAAATCAAATGTTTTCATAAATTTAGGCAATGTGTATAATTGAGAATGAGAATGATGTGTCCCTGCAGCATTAGCCTACTGGGATTCCACATCGCATATTCCAAGATGCCGGGCCAACCCCCGATGATGTCATTGCTCGATGAAACGCGTAGAGCGTGACGTCATCACGCACGCCTGCCGATCAGAGCTCGAGACAACGATTTCAGCCTGCTAAATCGGAAGCGGTAGAAGCGGCTACAACATATCGGTATGTGAGGCTGCTATACTGCCACATTGCTTCGATTGATCTTGTAACATTTTTAGGAGGTCATGTCCATTAGTTAATGTTTTTTTAATAAAACCGTTTTTTTTACATACTTCACTATGGGCCTGCCCCGTTTTTTTATTTCCTGGTATGCATGTGACGCTGGTGGAGTAAACTGGATGATGGTTATGTTTGGTGTCCAGTCAATTCTGGTCCATGGGAAATATCTGAGATTTTATGAGCATTTATAACTTGATGGTCAACATCTGATGGTAAGAGGCTTCCCTATGTGGTGAGACTTGGTGGCGGAAGTACACTTTTTTGGAACAGAGAGTGGGAACATGGAGACACCTAGACTTTTATTGATGGTCACATTGATACTAGTTATCACAGGCTTTAATTGGGACTTTGTTTTACTTTTAATGGTTCATATTCTCACAGTTTGTGATCCTTTATTAACCACTTGCCAACCGCCCTATAGAGCTCAGTACTGGAGTCCTCGTTACTAGAACCAGAAGTATGAGCTTTTGGGATCATTGATGTTATAAAGCAGAAAGCTTGGTGAAATTCTCAGTAATGTTGGAGCTCAGACACATACTACATCAAAGTCCCAGTTTTCAATTCAGAAGTTATTTTCATAATCCGCGGCTCTTCTCTGCATTGTTATTCTGAGCTGTTTGTCCACAGGCTTCGTCAATTCCTCCACTGCGTGTGTTAAAGAAAAGTGCAATTATTCCCGAAGAATGATGGTCATTAGCCGAGGAAATAAAAAAAAACCCAGCTTAGATTTTTCTTGTCAGGGATAGATTTTAGATTTATCACAAGCACATTTTTCATCGCTGTTCTGACAAACATATCGATCCATCGGGGGGGGGGGGGGGGGACACAAAAGGAAAAATAGCCTTTTAGAAGTAGGTTTGTGTCATGTTATTAGGCTGTCTGCATTCGGCTGTGCTAAAAATAATTTTATCAGGGTTATTTACATGACTGGAGTCCAGGTTAGAATCTTCAACAACTGGCCATGAAAACATTAAAGTCCATCTCTGGACAAAATGTTGTCCCCGACCCGTTCTGCCCAGCCACATGTGGGGAGGTGCACAGTGGCGTCTCCAGCTTTTATATTTAGGGGGACAGGGACAAAAGTAGGGGGGCAACTATAAAATGCAAATATATATATATATATATATATATATATATATATATCCTGGGGCCCTTTACTACGATCCCACAATGGCCTTTTCACATGTTCTGCAGTGAGCTCCTTTCCTACTGTATTGGGGCCCCCCAGGGTGGCAGAAAACAAGAGATATATGTCACCAGCATACCAAGAAAATATAAGGGTCCAAAGCAGTGGGAGAACTATCAGGGTTGCAAGGGTTGTCTTGCCACCGGGCCCTGGTGTTCTGCCACTGTGGAGTTCCCCAGCCTCCTCTTGCTGTCCTGCCCCTGCTATTGACAGCGCTGGTCTGGCATCTCTTGGAATTTACAGGCTGGTTCTCCTGTCCTAAGGACGGGAGAAATAAGTCTGTTTTTTCAGTAACTGAGAGTCCTTCCTGCAACGCGCTCTTCTCCCTGCCAATGAGGATGCAGGGGAAGGAGCAGATCAGGCAGCCGTGTCAGTGAGCAGAGGGTGGGGGGAGGAATCACCCGCGGGAGCTGACTCTCAATAGAGACTGTGTTACTCCAGCGGCGGCCCAAGTAAGATGTGGCGCATCCGCTACGTATGCAAACAAAAAGACATCGCCTTTTTAAAATTTGTTTTAATTGGGGGGGCACATGGTGGGGCACAGCATAACGTTGGGGGGGTCAGGTCCCCCTCTGGCCCCCCTAGTGACGCCATTGGAGGTGCAGCACGGTGCGGCAGCAGTAAACACTCAGAGTTCAATTGCAGAAATAGAAATTGTATTAATGTTAAAGCGGAGTTCCACCCAAAAATGGAACTTCTGCTTTAAGGGAAGGTGACCCCTTGACATGCCACATTTGGCATGTCATTTTTTTGGGGGGGAATCGGAAACCCTCTTTTTAGAGGGTCCCAGCTCCCACTTCCTCTCGGGGCACCGCTGCGCCGGAAGGAAGTTCACCTCTCCCCCCTCCCTCTCGGCAATCATCTGGGACTTGTCACAGGTCCCAGACGATTGCCCGGCCACTCACAGCGTGCCGCGCAGCTCGCGCAGTGCATGCCTGGCTGTGAAGCCACAGCCGGGCACCCACAGTGACAATGCCAGCGCTGCAGAGAGGAGGGGAAGACGAGCGGGGCTTCCTTCCCCAGCATCGCTGGACCCTGGGACAGGTAAGTGTCTGATTATTAAAAGTCAGCAGCTACAGTATTTGTAGCTGCTGATTTATTTATTTTTTTAAGCAGAACTCCGCTTTGAAGTCAGTGACGGTTGGTGCTCCATTTTTTTGGGGGGGAGGCGGCAAAACCCCCTCCCTGCCTGCTAGCCTGCCAGGTCCGCACTTACCCAATCCAAGTCGCGGGCGGCTTGGGAGCGACTTTGTGGGGTTCTCCGGCTTCTCCGGTCGCTCCTCCCCCCGGCCAGGGAGGAGAAGCAGGAAGACAAAAGAGAATGTTGATTCGCTAATGTCACAAGTGGGTGGGCTCGGGGCGAGGTGCTCTGTGCCCCAAACCCAACCTTTTTGAAGCCAATTAGAGCCTCGAGCTCTAATCATGTGCTTCAAAAATAAAAAATAAAAACCTTGTAGAAATCTATGCATCCGGTGAGCCGCCTGGAGATTAGGGGCCGGCGCATGGAGATTAGAGGGGCGCCACCCCCCCTGCGCCCCCTTATGGACTGGCCACAGCTGGTTAAAGTTCAATAACTCACAACAAGCCCAGGGGGAAGACACTGACCGGGAACACTCACAGAATATAACAGCGATGTGTAGCAGAGCAGGTCTCGAGTGTGCTGACAGCATCTGTCTTGAGGGGCGAAATGCGGCCTAGAAAGGTTCGTACCCAAATGGGGAGGTTTCCAGGAAGGATACGTGTCCTTATCCTTTCCTTACTCATCTGGAACCTCTCCCTACTGCTATTCACTGTCCCTGACAGACAGGTGACCTGTCCCTACACTACCCACACACGAGCTGCACGCCAAGCCCAGGAGCCGGGGTCTTAAATACACTCTACATGACTCAAGATGGCTGCCAGAGTCACATGGGGCAGCAGCATCCAACCAGATAGCTTCCCCAGGGACCCAGGAAACCATAGAGGAACCACATTCCTCTTGACTTCCTTTCCTTCTGCAATGCCACAGCAGTTGAGCCCCAACTGCAGTGGAGAAAATAGACTGTACTGCCAACACGCAAGCTTAAAAAATACCTTTTTTATTTAAAAACACATAAAGTGCAGCACTAAAAAAGTAAAAAAAAATCAGCAAGAACACCTGGTATCAGCAATCTTCCCCACTATAAAGGACTCCACTTCTTATGGACCTCAATGCATACAGGGTTTAGGGATAGGCAAAGAAATGCTTCATTGTGTAGTATTAACAATAATCTAATTTATTTAAAATCCAGCAAATATACTCACCAAACATCAGATAAAATCTCGCATGTAGATCAGTATTATAAAGGAATGTTTCCAACCATCAAGATGGCTGACCGTGGCGACGTCACGTGATCCAGCTCCACCCAGCGCTTTTCGTCATACAAAAGTCATCAGGGACGTAGCCTCCCGTGTGTATGACGCCTTATATATAGTAGGAGCCGGATGTGAATACTTTATATCCCATGCGCTCCAAATGCCAGAAATAGTGGCATGGCCGGAAACCAGAAGTGACGCTGGGTCCAGCTTGATACACAGCCTCTGGGGAATCATAAAGGGAACCTAATTTAAAGGTTCTGAACACGGAAGTAACGCCGGGTCCGACATACTATACAACCTATGGGGAGTAATAAAACGGAACCTGATTCAGAGGTTCCGAACAGCCTGAAGATATTTACCCCACAGCAAATATAGAGGTGGCCAGTTGGAAACACAAAACTTGAAGTTAAAAATAAGAGAGATAATCGAAAATTATTTATAATAAAACCGGAATCTCTTGTATTTATAAAGAGATAAAACATAATAATTTTGATCGCCTGCACGGATAGCTACACAATATAACCAAAAGTATTGGGATGCCTGCCTTTAGTTTGTGTCTTTAGTTGCAGGGTTGCAGCATTGCATGAGCGTGCAATTATCAGGTAAAGTAATTGTAGCACCCTTGTCCTAAACAGGGCTGCTAGTAAATTTAGTTGTGCTAGGTGGTAACTATCCTGGCTAATTAGTAGTCTTTGATCAACTGGTTTCTTTCCATAGCTTGAGTTTAATTTGTAGTCTCTCTTTTCTGTCAATAGGTGGCACTGTTGCCTTTGGCATTAGGATGATAGATTACAGTGAATTCAGGTTATGAGTTAATATGTTGTTTTAGCCAATTAGCAGGAGTTAGTTTGGCTGCTTTGCATGCTGGGATAAGCTATTTATTTGGAAGAAATTAGGTGAATGGGGTTCTTTCAGGCGGCAGCCCTGGGGGGTGTGTGAGGAGCAGCAGCAGGGGTGTAGGCCTGAAGTCTGGGGCCTAACCATGTGTGTAGAGGCTTAGCCCGAGGGGAGTCTGGGAGTCTGATTGTTGTCGAGGGTAAAGGAGAAGCAGTTGCCAGAGAGACGACCACTTCTGTTGCAGGAGGCAAGTTTAGAAGGGATGGAGTTCTGAAGGAGTACCAGAGCAGATGCTTCACTAGCTGGGGATGGTGAAGTAGTGGGAAAGCTTCAGTAGAGACTCATCCAGGAATACAGCGGGTAGCTGTGAGTAAAGCTTGAAGGAGTACAGCGGGTAGCTGTAAGTAGAGTAGAGCTTGAAGATAAGTACAGCAGATAGCTGTGAGTCAAGCCTGAGGAATCCAGTGGGTAGCTGAGAGTCTGAGGAACTCAGTGGGTAGCATGGGTGAAGCTTGAAGAATACAGTGGGTAGCTGTGAGTTGAGCTTGAGGGATCCAGCCGGTAGCTGAGAGTCCAAGAAGTCCAGTTGGATACTGTGAACTGAGCTTGAAAAATACAGCAGGATACTGTGAGTGAAGCTTGGGAAGTCCAGCAGGCAGCTAGGAGCTAAGCTTGAAGACCTCCAGTGGGATACTGTGAGTGAAGTTGTTGCCATAGAAGACAGCAGTTGCTACAAGATACAGATTGCTGCATTCAGCTTAAAGACCCTTTTCCTGTATTGCTGTCTGCCTAGTTCTATTTTTGTCTGCGGAGTCTGGCAAGTTGCTATTGCATTTGCCTAAGGGTGTCCTGTGCCCTAACCCTCTCTCCCCTGTTAATGTTAAGAGAAATAAAAACTAATTTTTAAAAATGACTGGCGCCCATCTTTCCATCTTGCACTACACCCACAATGCCTAGTAACCTGCACCCTGAGGAGGAAAGTTAGCTCTCCCTGACTCTGGGGGTCACCATCAGGCCCTTAGAGGTCGGGGAGACTGCTACATAATGCAATGCCAAAAAGCAAAAAATGGCCTGGTCATAAAGGAGGGGGGGGACTTACAGATTACGGGATCTTGGGTGGTGACTATATACTAAGGATTGAAGGTATGTAGGGGGCACTTACAACCTTCAATGTGTTTCTAACCCTTTTATTGGAGAATTAGGTGCTGTGCCCAGTGGTGATACCTTATAAGCAGAAAGTGATGAAAGAGTCCACAAGTAGATTGTGAAATCATCTTTATGGAATCCAAATACGGCCACATGGGCACTATTCGTCCTCCCAATTCGAAAGATGGGGCATTGTTTACTCCCACTGACACCAGGACATTTTCTACTCCCAATGGTCACGGTCCAACTCCCATAAAGTTAGAAGGACACTAAACTGGCCCTTTGATAAGAGACCCCTGCTCTATACCTGGAAAAAAGAGAAAAAGGGAATTTGGGACTTTGAATGAGGTTCTGGACATGGTGGGGGTGTGTTGGAAGGAAACACATGTTTATTGACATGAGATATTATGATACAATATTAGATCCTGGGGCTGTAACCAGAAATACATGCATGATATGGACACTAGAGACACATATTAATATCAACTTGGAAACTCATGACAATATGGCGAATACATATGGAGCATGGACATCAAGGATACAACATAATATCAATTTAAGATACATGACAGCATGAAAAATGAATGAGCAGCTCCCAAAATTGCATATGTTATACACACAAAAGTCCTTAGAGCGGCACAATGCAATGAAATGGCATGAGATAAAAAGTTTTAAACCAAGATTGCTAGCAAACCAGTGGATGGATCAGTGTGCTGATGTGGGAATGTGTTGGCATCCTGGAATTCCCAACGCGTTTCGTGATTATACACTCATCAGGGGCGTATGCTCCCAACCATCTAAAAAGATTAAAATATATTTAGTCTAAAATGACCCCCAAAAAGAAAAAAAAAACTGCCTACCACCCCCCAAATCCCCCCTTCCAACACAAATACCCTACCCTCCAATCTCCTCACAGCGCTCTCCCTCCTCACAATATATATATATAGATACTTTTTCACCATGTCAGAGATTGGTGTGTTGTTGCCACATCCCTGTTGTATAGGGAAAAAGGAAACCCCCTTGCTTGGGACTTTGAAAGCAACAGCGACACAAGTATAAATTAAAGTAAAAAAGCATTTATTATTACACATAAAATGTGATCATATGAGCATGTAATGATCAGTTAAAAACAAGACATAACAAAAAAAACAAAAAAACAAAAACATAACAAAAATATAACAAAATTGCATAGCAAGCATAGAATTGTATTATAAATACTCTCCGATTATTGAAAATCTCTGGAACCCCACGTGTTTTTAGTTCAGTCCCTTCGACAGGGGTATTGGATAGGAGAATATGTAATCATAGTTTGTCTAATAAAGAAAGTAAAATAAGGATATCATAGCAATATGACACGGATTATGGCAGCCATAAAAGAAGAGGACAAAAAGTTGTTTATGGGAAACCTACCATAAGGTAAGCAAAAGCTGATCTGTAGGAGTATACTGTACTATGTGAACATAAGAGGTTGATGAGACCATGCCGGGGATGGCGTCACTGGAAGCCTATTGACACTGCCCCACGGGTTCAAACAAATATCTCTGCTTTCTTCCCTGCTTCCTGGTTTCCTTCTTTCTCCTTCTCTCCTTCTTGTTTCTCTCTCTCCCCTTTTTTCTTCTTTTTTCTTTCCTTCTTCTTTTTTGCTCTTTTTTTCCTTTTTTCTTTTCTGTGTTTTTCTTTTTTTTTCATGTTTTCTTTGTCTTTATATATGCAGTTTCATAACTCCTTTGCTGCACTTTATGTACCGCCTTGATCTGTGACCAACCAATTCATGGAGGGCCCCCACAAGATATTTGTTTGAACCAGTACAGTATACTCCTTCAGATCAGCTTTTGCTTACCTTATGGTAGGTTTCCCATGTACAACTTTTTGTCCTCTTCTTTTATGGCTGCCATAAGCCATGCCATATTGCTATGGTATCCTCATTTTACTTTCTTTATTAGACAAACTATGATTACCTATTCTCCTATCCAATATCCCTGACGAAGGGCTTGAACCAGAAACGTGTCGGGTACCGGAGATTTTCAATAATCAGAGAGTATTTATGATACAATTCTATGCTTGCTATGCAATTTTGTTCCATTTTTGTTATGTTTTTGTTCTTTTGGGTTTTTTTTATGTCTTGTTTTTAACTGATCATTACATGCTTGTATGATCAAATTTTATGTGTAATAATAAATGCCTTTTTACTTTACTTTATACTTGTGTTGCTATTGTCTTCAAAGTCCCAAGCAAGGGGTTGTCCTGAGCTCACCAGGTACAGTGCTGCTGTTAGATGTGAGTAATGATGCTGTCCTGAGTTCACCAGAGACAGTGTTGGGGTTTTTTCCCACCTCACATGATACCGCAGTGCCCAGGGCAGCCGTCCCTCCTGCCCACCCCTTGCCCCCCGGCCCTGACTGCAATGCCTGGTAACAACACATACAATGCTTGAATATAGTAGAAAACACCTGTAGTAATTCCCAGAGGTGGTGAGCGGTCGGTGCACTGGCTTGTATGTTCTAGTAGCACTTGAGCGAACATGTAGGCAAAGAAAAGCTGGCAGCTCAATCTTCCACAATAAATAAATGTAATAATCCAGGTGTGGTACAAAATAAAACAGGGCTTACGCATTTCGGCATGTAGCCTTAGTCATGACTAAGGCTACATGCCGAAACGCGTAAGCCCTGTATTATTTTGTACCACACCTGGATTATTAAATTTAGTTATTGCGGAAGGTCAAGCTGTTGGCTTTCTTTTATCAACACATACAATGCACACAATAAGGCACTACGGTGTGAATGGGCCCTTTAGGTTTCTCTTCTGACCATTGAACCACTGTGTTGCGTAGCTGCTTAGTAAGGATGCTGATTGCAGCAAATTACAATAAACTAGAGTGCCACCGGTGGTTATACATTCTGTATATGAAACAATTGAGCTGTGACAGAACATAAACCCACGACCTTGTGTTTTTCTCCTGGGAGTTAAGACATGGTTATGTTCCACACACTTCAGCAGCCTGTGGGATTATGTATAAATGCTTCAGTAACCTTGTATGTATTATTAAGTTCTATAATGCCCATTATTTGATATATACTAATATCAAATAGTGTGATGGCTTTATCCTTTACAAACACAAAAATGCATGGTTTGGTGTTTCTCTTATCTGTGCGGCTTAATTTGCAACTTAATTAAAACAATTAAACTTAATTAGGGCATGTTACTATGCATGTTTTGTTATGGAGAGAGCCTTTAACGAGCTCCAAAGCAGCATAATAATTACATTCCACCCATTCGATTGTATATGAAATGGATGGATTATGGGTTTGTTTTTGTATATCTGCTGAAAAAAGTTAAAGATATGTTTCAGTCATAATGAACTGGATGGATGTTTTCTCGTATAAAGAACCAAAAAGTTCACCAGCATTTTACAGAGTAGGCGTAGGTTCAAAATTGTCCTCACCCTCGAAGAGCTGACACTAAAATAGCTCTACCAGAGTCATTCAACTACACTATAGATGGTAGTCTGGCCAGCTGCCTCTTTAAGCTGCCTGGCAGGACTTTCCTCACTGACAAAGCTCATTGGCCCCTCCCTGCTATTTGTGGACAGCTCTGGGGGGGAAAGTGTCCTCAGTATAGGGAAGCTATGGTCATTTTGAGGAGAGCCCAAGGCTAGAAGAGGTCTGCCATTAATTGCATTAGAGAGGGAATGGCAGGACTCCTACTGGGGGCAACTGCAGCCTGAAAGGAGGAAGTGGAAAGCCATGTGAAGACTAGGACTTGAGCGTTCCTGCTGCCCAGTTGCTAGGGGTGCTGTGCAGGGCTGAAGAAAGTCTAGAGAGAGCAAGAACCAGTGTACAGAGTTGCTCTATTAGGCCCACCAGAAATTGTGCTACTATTAAATGAAAGTAGTACTGCTGCGCTGAGCCTACCAGAGACAGTGTTGCTGTTGATTGTGAGCAGTGCTGCTTTTCTGAGCCCACCAGAGACAGTGCTGCTGTTAGATGTAAGTAGTGCTGCTGTCCTGAGCCCATCAGAGTCTGTGCTGCTGTTAGATGTGAGTAGTGCTGCTTTTCTGAGCCCACCACAGACTGTGCTGCTGTTAGATGTGGGTAGTGCTGCTGTCCTGAGCCCACCAGGGACAGTGCTGCTGTTAGATGTGAGAAATGCTGCTGTCTTGAGCCCACTAGAGACTATGCTGCTGTGAGTAGTGCTGCTGTCCTGAGCCCACTAGAGACTATGCTGCTGTGAGTAGTGCTGCTGTCCTGAGCCCACTAGAGACTGTGCTGCTGTTAGATGTGAGTAGTGCTGCTGTCCTAAGCCCACCATAGACAGTGTTGCTCTTAGATGTGAGTAGTGCTGCTGTCCTGAGCCCACTAGAGACTGCGCTGCTGTGAGTAGTGCTGCTGTCCTGAGCTCACTAGAGAATGTGCTGCTGTGAGATGTGCGCAGTGCTGCTTTCCTGAGCCCACCAGAGACTGTGTTGCTGTTATGCCATGTACACACGAGCGGACTTCTCATCCGCCTGAACTCCGAAGGACTTTTTGACGGAGCTCCGACGAAACGGACTTGCCTACACACGATCACACCAAAGTCCGATAGTTTCGATTGTGATGACGTACGACCGGACTATAATAAGGAAGTTCATAGCCAGTAGCCAATAGCTGCCCTTGCGTCCTTTTTTGTCCATCGGACTAGCATACAGACGAACTGATTTTTCGACTCAAGTCCGTCGGAAAGATTTGAAACATGTTCTAAATCTATAGTCCGTCTGATTTTTTGACAGCAAAGGTTTGATGAAGCCCGCACACGGTCAAATTGTCCAATCCAACAGATTCGCTCCGTCGGACCTTTGCTGTCGAAAAGTCTGGTTGTGTGTACACGGCATTAGATGTTAGTAGTGCTACTGTCCTGAGCTCACCAGGTACAGTGCTGCTGTTAGATGTGAGTAATGATGCTGTCCTGAGTTCACCAGAGACAGTGTTGCTGTTAGATGTGAGTAGTGCTGCTTTTCAGAGTCCACCAGAGACTGTGCTGCTGTTAGATGTGAGTAGTTCTGTCCTGAGCCCACCAGGGACAGTGTTGCTGTTGGATGTGAGTAGTTCTGTCCTGAGCCCACCAGGGACAGTGCTGCTGTTAGAAGTGAGTAGTTCTGTCCTGAGCCCACCAGAGACTGTGCTGCTGTTAGATGTGAGTAGTTCTGTCCTGAGCCCACCAGGAACAGTGCTGCTGTTAGATGTGAGTAGAGCTGCTGTCCTGAGCCCACTAGAGACTGTGCTGCTGTGAATAGTGCTGCTGTCCTGAGCTCACCAGAGACTGTGCTGCTGTTAGACGTAAGTATTGCTGCTATCCTGAGCCCACCAGAGACTGTCCTGCTGTTAGATGTAAGTAGTGCTGCTGTCCTGAGCTCACCAGAGAATTAGCTGCTGTTAGATGGGAGTAATGCTGCTGTCCGAACCCACCAGAGACAGGGTTGCTGTTCCTGTACTGCTGAAAGAAGAGCTACCATATTGCACCTGCCAGAGACTGAGCTACTGCAGGTACAGTGTGATATGGTTGTTAAAAAATCCTAGTGTGAGAAAAACTGCCACTGAGGATGCACCTGAAACATCTGGAACGGTGAGTGGCCATTTGTTTCAGTTACTGCTGTTTAATTTTTTTGCCCATGATGGTTGACTTTGCATGTTTGGTTTTTCACTTGGAATTTCAGATATCCCCAGTTGGAAGTATGCACTCCTAACCAGAGATTTAGGACCCCCCCCCCCGCCTCCTAACTGTTCTCAGAGTCTACTAGTCACTCTTCTATCTTCTACTAGGGGCTGGGTGCCTGAATAGGGGGTGGCAGCGGCGGCCATGGATAGAATCATGCTATGATGAATCATGAATCTATCCATTGGTCATAGAAGGGGTGGCTGGAGAGAGGGGGCGGCAACCGTGCGCCCTTATGGATGCACTACTACTGAATAAAGCCCTATTTTAGGCCCCAGGTAGGTCTGTGAGAATAAAAGGTAATCAATTAGCGCAAATGAAATATTAAATAGAAACAGCTGAACACTCAGGGTCAATATATCAAATCCCAGCATATAATATAAAAGTAATAGTGCAGCGCTAAGAACAATGAATAGCACACAATAAAAAGTTCATATAGAAGTTCATATAAAGCAGAGTAAACAGGTTCTTTGAGACTGGGTTCAGCCAGGCTGGGTCATCTTCAGGAGTAACAGAAGGATCTATTAGGGGGTAGCACTGCAGAAAATATTTTCTAAATATGTGTATTTTGCATTTTCAAGGGAAAACCTTTACGCAAATGGGGAAAACACAACCTCTCTTCCAAGCCGCATTTTCAGTGATGTCACAGCTGCTGGACTTTGGAATAGATAATTGTCAGCATCTGTACTGTATTCTCCTTTGATTAGAATGAGTGTAA